>NW_016107696.1:1397764-1434489 GCF_001604975.1 Cebus imitator
TTTAAGGTGGTTTTTTCCAGTTCTGCAAAGAAGGTCATTGGTAGCTTGATGGGGATAGCATTGAATCTGTAAATTACTTTCAGCAGTATGGCCATTTTCACTATATTGATTCTTCCTTTAATGAGAAGCATGTGATCTCTGTGGAGGCAAAACAGCAGCAGTGTCTCAATTTATTGGTGAAGATAAAGGGACAATTTAATTATAAATACAACTTGTGCTGAGTTTCCACAAGTTGAAATGAATTTTGCTATGTATAACTCTTCTTCCTCCCATCTCACATTTCTCATTAACCATATTCTTTACAGAAGAGTTAGATTATTACTATTATCTCCAAACATCTCTGTATTGTCTAAATCAGTATCCATGGCAAATATTTCTTTAATGTTCTTAGGCTAGGAGTTTACAATCTCTAACTTTTTATAGTGATACCGCTAATCTAATTACAGACATTGGTTTTTATGGCTCCCAAAATGTCATAAAGAATCCTCTCCACATCTAGTACAGTTATCTTTCTCATAGTTTGGAATAAATGTAAATGAGCCATAATAAGCAAGATTTAATAATATCGGTAGTCCAGGGGAAATAACACTACACCTTAGATTTACATAGCTTCTTTTTTTTTTTTTTTTTTTTTTATCATGTTGGCCAGGCTGGTCTTGAACTCCTGACCTCAGGTGATCCGCCCACCTCGGCCTCCCAAAGTGCTGAAATTACAGGGGTGAGCCACCGCGCCTGGCCCTAAATAGCTTCTTAGAAAAACATTTCGTAGGCATCATTTTACTCATTATCCCAGCATTCCTGGAATTTAGATAGATTTAGGAATTACTGATATATTTTTAAATAGGTAAGTAATACTTAAAGATTGAATAATTTGGATCTTCCAGTTGTTGTATACTAGAACTAGAAATGGAAATAAAGCTTGAATTATTTTCTGGATCTGATTTCCTTAATCCTTTTAGACATGTGTTTCATCAGCTTCCACTTCCCATGGGCAGACGGAAGACAGTAAAGATAGAAAGTAAAAGGTTAAAAGTGAAAGTGAGAAGACAGAAAAAAAAGTCATTTAAAGAAAGACATTAATAAGTGTTTCTAGTGTTGTTTTGTGGCACAAGTATATTCTAATCTTGTACAATATCACATTAGTAAGAAAGAATGGTGGCAGTTGGTGCTGGGAAGGTATTTGATTACGTAAGTCTTTAGTCATAGTTTTGCTATCACAAAATGTGCTCTTTTATTTTCTTAAAGAGATGGGGTGGCACTGTGTTGCCCAGACTAGAGTACAGTGGCTGTCACAGGCATAATATTGGCACAGTACCGCCTCAAACTCCTGGCCTCAAGTGATTCTCTGGCCTCAGCTTTCCAAGTAGCTGGGACTACAGACACATACCACCATCTGGCTGTACAAAACATGCATTCTTAAGGCAGACTGCAGAACATGGCTTTTTGGGAAGATAAATAATAAACCACTTAAAACTCTGACAAGATTTTTAAACACCTTTGGATAAAGGTGTTTTCTGTTTGTGTTTGACTGTCGTGGCTCTTTGTATAATTAATACAATCCTATATGCAGAAGATTTAGTAGCTATGACTTTGGCAAATCATAGAAATAAAACCCAAATGTCATCTGACTGGTTGAGATAAGAGAAACACTGGATATCTCTAACAGATAGTTAATTGCAAACCCATAGCCCTTATTATGGTTATTATACTTTTGTGAACTTGATTATGCAATGCACTGGTAGTAATAAAGGTGTTTGTCATTCTTCTTAAACTTTGGCCTAACTTGGTACTGAGCCCTTTGCCTTAGTGCTAGGCAGCTGAACAACTGTAATCACAGAACTGGGATTGGTCCTAGTTTTTTTTTGTGGTGTGATGTTGGGTTGACTGAAAGTCAAGCATCACTGATCTCAGGCTGAGGTTTGACAAGAGACATTTGACAGCAACCCCAGCAAAGCTATTATGCTTTTAATCAGCATCTTGCATTTAGATGCTCTTCAAGTCTTTATTCAATTACTTGGTTTCAGTCACATCTGGATGAGTCTGCCTTATGCTTGCCTATGAAAGACATACTACTCTTCTTAGTAATGCATGCGTTCTGTGGCTTCCGGATACTATGCTTGGTTTTTCTTTGAACATTTTTACTTTAAGTTTCACCATTAGCCATAATTTTGAGTTTACTTTAACTCAAAAGACATCAAATTTAATTAATTAATTAACTAATTTTGCATGCAGAAGAAGAGAGATAAAAATTTTCTCCTTGAATAAACTCTAATCAGGATCATTTTTGCATTATTTTTGTCTAAGTATCAAACTCTGGGCTTGGATGTCTTTCCTTTCAGAGTCCAGTTCTAGCATGAACCTGCACGTCAGTTTAGCAAGAACTCCCCATCTTCTATTTTAGCTTACCCTTGGGGGTTCTTCATCCTTTGTCATCTCCCAGGAGATGTCTGATCACCGCGGCCAGCCTTCAGTAAGAATACTGCTAGGCTGTTTTCACCAGAATCTGCCTTACCTTAGATCTTCCTTTTTACTAATTTTCTGTCATGCAAATCGCCCTCCCTGCCTTTTGGCTACAAATTATTGCTTTTCCTTGTTTTTGTAATTGAGCCCAGTATTATATTGAGGTTTTGTTTCCTTTAGTGCAATTTCTTTTTTCTGAATTGTTTTTACAGCTGAAGTTACTACTTAGTCTATTTTTTCTTTTTTCTTTCTTTCTATTTTTCTTTTGACAGCTCTGTGGCTTCTGATTGGTAGATTTAGTTTTTGTTTGCACATCTTCATTTTAAAGTGTGACCATTGGTTGTAATTTTGAGTTTAGTGAAATTTAAAGTATATCAAGTTCATTTATTTAATTTACTAATTAACTAACTTAGCACACATCTGTTGAGTATCAACGAGTGCCTCTCAAAGTTGAATAATAAACTAATCCTAAAATTAAAGGTGTATTATATACATTCTTTAATAAGCTCTGAAACCTACAAAGATATTTTGGACATAGAATGTTATTCACATTTTTTCCCCAAAGGAATTATCATTCAAGAATAAGATGAATTATTTTCTTATTTTTAATAGAACATCATTAGTAATTGACTTATCATGTTTTTTTTTGTTGTTGTTGTTTTGTTTTTTAATTTTAAGAGAGGGGGCCTTACTCTGTCACCCAGGCTGGGGTGTGGTGGTACAATCATAGCTCGCTGCATCTTCAAGTTCTTGGCTTAGAATTATTCTCCAACCACAACTTTCCCAGTAGCTGGTACTACAAGTTCACACCACCATGCCCAGGTAACATTTTATTTTCTATTTTTTTTGTAAAGACGGGGGTCTTGCCACGTTGCCCACTCTGGCTTCAAACTCCTGGCCTCAAGTGATCCTCCCACCTTGGCATTCCAAATCTCTGGGAATAGAGCCATGAGCCATGGTGGTGCTTGGCCCTACAATGCACTTTTAAAATGTGAAAGTACTATTATTTCTTATAAGACATCAATGCAAATATTGAATCAATTCTGAAAGAATCAGTATTTCCAATTCATGTTTAATCAGACTGTGGTTTTCCAGCCTCTTAGATATATTAATTCCAAATTACATCATGGTACAACAGGACAAGTTTACTGTACAAATTGGATGTGTGTGAATTATATCTCTATGTTTCAAAAGAGTTATAAATAAAATTTTATTTTGGGAGGTGCTCTTGAAGGATTTCATTATTTATTTAGCTTTTGCTTTTCTCGTTTCCCCTCTCTTTTCCTAATCTTAAGGAAAAGAAGCAGGATTCTCTAAACCAAAAGATATCTGAGACAGGTCTCAAAACGTTCAGAAAGTTTATTTTTCTAAAGTTATGGACACACTTGTGACACAGACTCAGGAGGTCCTGACAATATGTTCCCAAGTTGGTCAGGGTACAGCTTGCTTTTGTACATTTTAAGGATACATGAGACATTAATCAGTATGTATAAGATGTACATTGGTTTGGTCTGGCAGGGAGGGACAACGTGAGGTGGAACTACAAGATCATAAGTAGATAAAAGACAAAAGGTTATATTCTTCTGAGTCCTTGATCAGTTTTCCACGGAATATACCATTTAGTCTGGCTCAGTGAATCTGCATTTTTACATAAACAATAGGGCAGAGGAAGTAATGAGATACATATGTCTCAGGTGAGCCTCAGTGGGATGACTTTGAATTCTCTCTGTCCTTTGTTCATGAGGAATTTCCTAGTGGGCCAGTTGTGAGGGAGATGAGTAACTTTTCATCATTTTAGCAAGCTTATTTATGAATAAAATGGGAAGCAGGTTTGCCTGACGTAGTTCCGAGGTTAACTTTTCCCTTGGCTTACTGATTTGGTGTCTCAAGGTTTATTTTTCTTTTACGTTTTCCCCTTTACTTTTAAAAATCTTTCAGAGGAAGCGTTTTAGAAGGAAATGGGTTCCTAGTGTCAGGTTTTGTCTTATCCCTTGTGGCTAGGGCAGTTCATTCCTAGACAGGTAGATCCCACATTATTAGCAAAGCTCATTTTCAGCTGGTTGTGAAATATCACATTCTACAAAGAGGTAATAGGGGAGGAAGGAGAAAAACAACAACAAACAAAAAAGTGAACAATACTGGAAAATAGGCAATATTACTGTGAAGTCTGTGAATCAGTAGGCTGGTATGAAAGTGGTTTATGTATGTAAATAGGTTACTGTTATTTTCTTCTGTAAGTTTAAGTTGTCTAGTTTCAGTTTGCAGGACTTTAAGAAAGCACAGCTTAACTTTTAGTGATTTCAAATCAGGAAATATGGGGAAAAGGAAAAGAAGAAAAAATGAATATATTATTTAGAATGGCAGTCAGGAAAAATTTTAGAATTCAGTCCAAACTGGAAGTTCAGTCCAAATAATAAAAAGTGAAAAATATTTGGGAACACTGGAATCTAACAACAGGTGTACTATAGTTATTTGTTCATTTATTACCTCAGAGAATTTTTTTTCTAAACTGTAGTTTAAATCAAAGGTCTCTGAGGTATTCTGAAACACATTTTTTCTTTCTCCAGTCCTCTTTTCATTAAAGACAAGTCATAGGACAAATTCAGTTGCAAAATAAGCTTTAGGCTTACTATACTTGGCCATAGTATATGCATAAAGTCAGCAATAATAATTGTTTCTTTTCTTTAATTGCTTTGCTGAAACTTTATTCCATAAGGAATCTCAGATTTGACTTTAATGCCTTAAGCCCAGCCTGTGCCTGCAAATACCTGTATTAATTGGGTAAATTCCTCATCTCAAGGTCCCAAGGAATCTTGGGGCTCCTGTGCCTATCAGAAAGTGACATTCTATAATTACCACAGATCAGGAACTTGTGGAGGGACTGTGTTGACAAGATATAAGACCAGCTTTTGGAAGGGGCTTTTATTGCCTCTTGAATTCTACTTTGAGTCTTTAAAGGAGTCTGTCTCTGAAAGAATATCGTTCCAGTAAAAAAAAAAAAACCTTGGTAAAATAACCAGTGTCTTCAATTATGTCCTGTTATAATAGAAAATAGATTCTTATTACACTTATACAGATAACTATGTTGCTATAAGTTAAGCATACTTACAACAAGTTTGCAAATTTTGAAGAAATCAGGTAGAGAGAAATATACTCCAAATTTTGTTGATAGGAGTATACTTTACTCAATTATTAAAAGCTGTAAATATTTCTAAAGAAAAGTTTTCTTACCTCTGATAAAGAAAGGATCAACAATATTTTAAGCAAAATGTCATAAAAGGATTTATTTCAGTCTTCTGAGTGTAGTCTATGCAGTTAACTCTTGTTTTGCTTGACATTCATGAACATTTCAGCTCTCCATAAGAGTCTTAGAAGTTTTCCCTCTATTCGAGTGTCACAGTCTCCAAACTTATCAGAAACCTGCCTTCAAGAGCACCTGTCAGAATCCTATGCTGGTTATAAAGCCACCTTTTGAAAAGGATAAAAAATAAAATTAGATGACAAAAGGATAAAAATAAAACTGGATGACAAAAGCATTAGAACAGTAATAAAGACACAATTTACAAGAAAATTTGGTGACTTCTGCTGCATACAACAATTTTACATAATAATCATATTCTTATATAATAATCATTATTACTGATAACATGCTAAAACATATTAGAATCACAAAAATTTCATATGTCTGAAACATCCACTAATAACACATTTATGTAAATATAATCCAAAGAAAGTTAAACACTTTTTCATATTTGACAATACTTCCTGTGTGATTTTATTATATCAAATAAACCAAACATCTCTTAAACTTTAGGGGACTAATGTAAAAAAATTTATGAGGACCAAAGTTAGAATTTGATTTTGGAAAGCTTTTCAAATATAAAAAGTTTAAAACACTTGATGTCTGTCATAAAATAGGATCACAGTCATTGTAAAATAAGTCACTCTTTTAGCCAAAGTGATAACACAAAGGTTTAAAAAAAAAGCAGAAGCCTTTATCTTTGAGAGAGGAGACTTAATTTCCCAAACAATAAGGCTTAATAAAGACAGCATGAGGCCAATTAAATCTGTCTCTCAAATCTTATAACCTACCTATAAAACTTTAATTATTGTGATCATAAGATATAATTTCCATAAGCCTTTTTATAACATTTATAACCTTTTTTTAAGAAGTGGGTTAATGCTCCAAGAACACCTTGTTAATCTGACACAGGGGTCCATATGCTGGTCTTGCCTCAGTGTGCCTTCTACATCAATGATTAACTTATTGAGAAATTGGACCTATATTATCTCTCAAAATCAGCCCTTATGTTATCACATGCTTACTTCTGCTATGTTCCCTGGGCCTTGAGTTGAATAGTTCTAATTTCTGGCCCTGTGTCTCATGACCACAGTTTATTTTGATTGGCATATTCTACTGGGTTTGAAGATGAGGCTTTAACTGCTGTCAGTGTTTAAGATTTAGCAAGACTTGGGGTCCTTTTTAGATTCAGAAGTCAAAGCCTTATAACTCAATGACACAAGGACTTTAAAAGCACATGCAGAAAGTTACACAGATGTAATAACCTTAATTAAATAAAAATTTAGAGTTTTTTCTAAGCAAACCAAACTTAATAATAATGACATACAAATTATTTAGATAAAATGTAAAATCAGTTTGTTAGGCCCAGTTACCAAAAGGAACAAGAAAAGACCTTCTGCAATGTGACTTCTGTTCCCTATGGGGAGTTCATCTAGATAACCTGCAAATCAGAACTAACGAGAAGGGTACTTGAATTAGTTAGACCTAGGAGGTGCTTCCTGAGTCATAAGTGAAAATTTTCAGAATCATGGAGCAATTTAAAGCCAAGAACACAGAATATTATGTTGGAAGAAAAGTTTCCTTTAGACCATCAAGAAAAAACATTTTTAGCATCAGGCCAAAACAATTATGACCCAAAGAAAAAACTTGTAGTAGCTGAAAATGAATTGAAGGACAGAGTTTTTATTTCAGTCCTTTTAAAAGGGAAGAGAAACCTGAAAATAGCAAGATACAATAAAAGATGAACTTTGTGTACAAAAATGTATAATGTCTTATAATTTTATTAAGAGGAAAGCAATACCTTAAGGAAATCTCATTATTGTAACCAAATATTTAGCATATAAGTGGGGTTTTAAAAAATATTAAAACCCAATCTCTATGGAAATTTATAATGTAACACAGTTAAATTTCCCTAGAGATTTCCCTTTTATATGATCGAGACAAATTGATCATATAAAAGTTTTTTTTTTCTTTTCATAAACCCTCTAATTATGACTTACACAGACCATTGATGACATGCTTGGAAATGATTTGTCCTGAAAATCCCTCTTTCTTTAATAAGCAGTCATTTTATTCTGGGACAAAACTTTACCATACAAGATTCTTTTATATATAAAACTATTTTTCTTTAAGCTGTCTTACCAAAAATACCTCTTTATTTCTATAACTTTCTTTACCTCTCTCTTATTTCAAGGTTACTTTTACCTTGTTTTATAAATAACCTTTAAAAAAGCTTTGAATTAGACAAAAATTATTTGCCTTTCAACAAGTGCACACTTTTTTTTTTTAGAAAGAATGTTTTCCTACTATACATGTTTTTTAATTGGAAAATACCCATTTAATAAAATATCTATAATTTAATATAACTTTAGGTTCCAAATTATGATGTTTGTGTACAAGTATTTATCTTATTACATTAAACTAATTATTTTATTTAACAGTTTACCTAGATTATTAATGAAAACTGTGATAGTAATCATTTAAGATTATTTCCCTGTCACCATTTTACAACCTGTGAATTTCAGTTTACCTAAGTAAGAACCTTAAGAGTAAACATGTGACTATTTTACTAAGTAATTCAAGATTTAGCTGTTTTCATTAAACCAATATTAGCATGTTACCTATCAAAAATAATAAAAGCAAAGATCATTCTATTTTGGTCTGAGTTTATAGTTTAATAACCCTTATGCCAAATTTTGACACCTTATGAAAGAGATAAGGGATAAGTATGAAATCTCTTGATCAATAAATGCAAACAAAAACATACACTGACAGTTTTTAAGACATTTCTAATATTATTTTACTAATAATTTAAAAACTAGCTTATGAAAGATTTTACTTAAGTCATGTGAGCTTGAAAAGCATTTGAACTTATTGTTTCATTTATAAGTACTCATTAACTTTAAGCCAAATTCGGTAACTTGAGGCCAAAAACATAACAAAACAAGTGCACATACACATAAACACATACATACACACTCATACACACAAAGATCCTAAAACCTGGCATGCCCTTCCATTTACACAGCCACTCACAAGTGGAGACATCATAAAACCAAACAGGGTGCCTAAGAGGGGATCATTCTTCTTGCCTTTCCTCATTCTTAGATGATTTGTTTCCCGTATTTTTTCTTAAAAGGAGGAACTAAGGTGTGACTTAAGGTTTAGCATGGGGGAGTTCGAGTGCGCTGGTTGTGGGCGGAACTACACAGTGTGACACCACAGAGTTGTTTCTGCCCTCTTAATGTTGCAGTTTCTCTCTCCAGAGGTCTAGTATCTCTGGGAGGTCTCATAGCGTGAAGCGGTCAGCTTCTATATGCATTTACTAGATGAGCCTTTTTCAACTGATTATGTTGGTAATCCCCTGTAAGGCTGCTGCATGTCACGGAGGGTTAACCCCCAGAAACTCCCCCTTGGCCCTGGTCACCCAGGGGTGCCTTTTCGCTGGGAACTTGAAAGAGCAAAATGCCCTTTCTCTTCAGTGCTGAGGAAACTCAGTCTCTCATTTATCTGTGAAAATGACAGTTCAGGTCCTCATAGAAAAGCACAGAGAAGCCAGTTCAGATTAACTATAGTAATTCTAATGGTAGGGAGAATTAAGTCCAACTGGTTGTTAATCATAACTTTATCCAAGACAAAGCCCCAATTCAGCTGCTTACCTAGGAGTGGGCCTCAGGCTGAAGATTGCTCTCTACCATCCTAGAAGCAGGAAGAAATTCAAACTGTCCTTCTCTGTTGGAAGCGAGCTCAAACTCCAGAAAGAAGTTACCTGCCTTCATTGTCATGAAAGCAGAAAAACTTGTCTTCCTTGTTGGAAGGCAATGAAGAAGACTCTTGAAAATGCACCTCTGAATTAGAAGTAAGATTCTAAACAACTTGCTAGTGGTGAAAAAACAAACAAACAAACAAACTGTGAACACCACTTCCTGTAACTGTCCTCAGCCAGCTTTAACTTTGTTAGCTTTTGTCCACAATTACACATGCCAAGGTCAAATCCTCTCACAGTACAAGGCAATCTTTGGTACCCTCCAAAGCCAAAGAGGTCAGATAATTCAAATACGGGAAAGCAGACCTTTAGATCTAAGAAGAATCTTTCCATAACTCTTGAAACTCTACAAAGAAAATAGTACAGCCCCAAAAGTGGTAAATGGTGCCTTCGTTCTGAGTTATTTAGCAGGTTTGAGTCATTGAAGGTTCTTTAGATTTTTCTTGGTATCAAAGATGGTGAAAGGGGAGGAAGGAATAGGGTGAAGAAAAGAAAAGTAAACGAAAGAACAGTTGTTTTTTTAAGAAAGGAAGCAAACACAGAAACCAAGCACCTGATTTTTTTTTCTCTCTCTTTTGCAAATGTGAGGAATTTTAGCCAATTCACACAGGCCTTGTTCTCCATAATTTGGAATTCGAATTCAGATTTGACCAAGTCAGGTAGAGGTGATCAAATCTGATAGGAGAAAGACCAAACCAAACAACAAAAAAACTCCAACAATTTGATTGCTGAGCACTCTAGTGGTAAGGAGAATTAAGTCCACTGGCTGTTAATCATAACTTTATCCAAGACAAAACCCCAATTCAGCTACTTACTTAGGAGCTGGCCTCAGGCCGAAGACTGCTCTCTGCCATCCTAAAAGCAGAAAAAAATTCAAACTGGCCTTCTCTGTTGGAAGCGAGCTCAAACTCCAAGAAAAAGTTACCTGCCTTCCATGGTCATGAAAGCAGAAAAACTTGTCTTTCTTGTTGGAAGCAAGGAAAACTCAGAAAAACAGTTGTACAGCAAAATAAACTTTAGAATTCAACCAAGTTTTGGGCCGTTGGGGATTCTCTGGAGGGAAGGAAGCTTCCAGGCCTCAGTAAATTGTCCTGTTGGTTTGGGCCATAAAAGCTCAAGCTGGTACCAAGCACCAATAAGAGATTTGTCAAAGGTCAGGGCCACCTCCATGCAGAGTCTTTTCCATTGGTCACCAAATCGTAAACCAAAAGGTATCTGAGAAAGGTTTTAATACATTTAGAAAGTTTATTTTGCCAAGGTTAAGGACATGCCTGTGACATAGCTTCAGGAGGTCCCGATAAATGTACCCAAGTTGGTTGGGGTACAGCTTGCTTTTATACATTTTAGAGAGACATGAGGCATCAATCAATATGTGTAAGACGTACCTTGGTTTGGTTCAGCAGGGCAGGACAGCTTGAGGTGGGGGGCTTCCAGATTGTAAATAGATAAGAGACAAAAAGCTTCCTTCTTTTGAGTCCTTGATCAGCCTTCCACTGAATACACAATTTAGTCCGGCTCAGTGAATCTGCATTTTTACATAAATAATAGGGTAGAAGAAGCAATCAGATATGTATGTCTCAGGTTAACCTCAGTGGGATGGCTCTGAGTTCCATCTGTCCTTTGTCCGTGAGGCATTTCCTTGTGAGCAAATTGTGAGGGAGGTATGTAGCTTTGTACCTTTGTAGCTAGCTTATTTAGGAATAAAATGGGAAGCAGGTTTGCCTGACATAGTTACTAGATTGACTTTTCCCTTGCCTCAGTGATTTTGCAGTCCTAAGATTTATTTTCTTTTCAAAACTCATAAAAGTAGTATTTTTCAATCATAATTAATGTAAAACTTGCTTTATAATTTTGAAAATGTTAATTTTATTGTATCAATTTTTAAAGGAGAAATTACTTTTTCTTTTGTAATAAATGCTATACAGCTAGTGCTCGACTTACGACCACGATTGGTTCTCACAGACCGGTTGTAACACAATTTGGTTGTAAGTTGAGTAGGCTATATGTAGTGTATTGTGAAATGATGTTATAAAAATCCTTAAGTCATATTTTATCACAATTTTCTTTCATTATTGTTGTATATCATAATTTTCTTTGTTCATTTTATGCCATTTGTATCATCTCTACACCATTTTGTTTCTTATTTTTACATTCATCAGGTTTAAGTAAAACACTGCATTGCCAGTACAACTGGTTTAATATTTGCAAAACATACAAAATTACAAAATACAGGTGCATACAAAAATGCAAAATACAGGTGTAAAAAATACCATAGGAAACATTTTCCCAATTGCAAAACATATCAAAATATATAAACATGTACAAAACATTTTATTGGCCGCTGGTGCTTGGCTGCGGATAGTTGATGTCATCATCTGAGGCAGCAGTTGGGGTTACCGGAGTTGGTTTTTTCATAAACATGGTGAGCTTTGTCTGAATTGTATGTTTCTTTTTTCCTTCATAAATTTCATGATACAGATGAAACACATCGTGTGCCATCCGTTCAATTCTTGCAAATCGTTCGATGTTTGGGTCCATTGCTTCGAAATGTATAAGAAGTTTATTGGGAGGGGTTTGATGAAAAATATCCAAGACACAAAACACAAATTGCTGTACTGACTCTGGGATAACAGTTGAAATGGTGCACGCGGAGATGGTAGTGCTGCCGGAAGCTGGTCTGCACTGTTGTACGCCCAGCTGGGCAACGTTTGCGCTGCCAGACGCGGAGCAGTCGTGGCTAGTGATTGTGGTTGTAAAGTCAAATGGTCGTAAGTTACATAGGTCGTAAGTTGATCAATACGTGTACTTTATTGAAAACAGTTACACGAAGTATATGCTTCATTTGTGTTATACTACAATAATATGTTATTAATTTAACCAAATGCTGAGCCATCAGTCCAGGTGCATAGCTCAAGCTTGTAATCCCAGCACTTTGGGAGGCCAAGGTGATAAGATCACTTGAGCCCAGGAGTTCCAGGCCACCCTGGAAATCATGATAAAACCCCAACTTTACAAAAAATTTTAAAAATTAGCCAGGTATGGTGGTGTGCACCTGTAGTCCCAGCTACTTGGGAGGCTGAAGTGGGAGGATCACTTGAGCCTGGGAGGCAGAGGTTGCAGTGAGTAAGATTGTGCCACTGCACTCCTGCCTTGGCAACAGAGCGAGACTCTGTCTCAAAGATTGAATTTGCTGAGATTGAAACACCGAACACACACACACACACACACACACACACACACACACACACACACACACACACACAAGTTTCCCTACCATATTACACAGTAGCACTTCAAAAGATTAAATCTTTCTTTAAGACTGGGCAAAGGGCTGTCTTTCCTCACCCAACAGGTTAAATACTGCAGAGCTAATAGATTGGAGTGACTTCTGACCTATTCATATATTAAAGAAACTGCTCAGTTTTTACTTCAAAAGTAAGTTGTCTTTTGTTATTTCTACTGCATAGCTTAGTAGGGAAAAGCAGGTATGGTTTTGTAAAAAAAAAGATAAGAAGTTCTGTAATGTGCCACATTTTAAGTAGTTTTTTTAGCCTCGAGAATCTCTGGTTTGTTCAAAACATATCTGGGGTGACACTGAGAAAGTTAAGATGAGGCTAGAAAGAACCAAAGGAGAGGAATAATTACGACAGTAATAACAAAGGGGAAGGAAAAAAGAGTTGATGAAATGCCACTAAAATGGGATTAACTTCTCTTGTTGAATCAAGTTTATGATATCTATTATTTCTGGTCAATTTATTTATAAAACACCATAGTTTAAGAAGTTCCCTAGAAAAAATCTTACGTAAAAGCTCCTTTCATTTCTGAAAATAATTGTAAATTTTTTGCTTTAAGAGAAAAAATGTACTTGTTTTCTGCTTTGGGGAACATTATGCGAGTCTCTTAAAAGTTTCTTTAAAGTTCTTAGCTTGGAGTCACGGTAATTTGTAACTGGAGGTATTAGCCTTTGGGTTGGGCTTATGAACTATGTACCTTAGAAATGATACACACCCTACCAAATGTATTGAGGATACAAGGGCAATCAACTTGGCACCTACCACTCGTGGAAATTTGCTTTTCATTTTTCATGTTAAAGAATGATTCCCACAGTATGTACAGAAGTAATTTAGAATACTAAAATTACCTTCAGTATTTTGAGGTTTCCTGAGGCTTGGGGACATTTGTTCAGTCTTGTAACAAAGTTTAGTTATTTTGAGTGCGGACTGCAGAGAAACGGAGACTGAGGAGGTGCCTTGTGAGTGACTTAGATTTGGGACCCTCTTTGCCCCCTCCCCCTTCAGTAATGATATGGTGTGCGTTCACCAAAGTTATAGTCTTGCCTTTTGTAAATATTTGTCCACATTCCTGAATTTTTGAATATTTATAATCATAATTTATATTCAAAATCTATAACAATTTTAATGGTAAGAGTATTGTATCTAAATTCAGTTCTTAATTCCGTTGAGATAATATATACATAGACTCACAGGAAACAGGAACAACAAAGGTAGATTCTGAAGACAGTATCTTGACTGACTTCCATGTCTGTTAGGATTCTCTAGAGAGAAAGCATTTGTTATGGAAATAAAGTGTTTGTTGTGGAAGAGAAGAGCTGAGAATTAAGCCAAGAAATTTGGCTTTTTTTCCCCCTCTCTTCTCCTTACCTCTAAAATCCTAATCTTCTCATAACATCATGTTGTATACATTAAATATACACAGTAAAATTTATCTGAAAAAAGTTTCTCAATCATCAACTCCTCGTCCTTGTACAAGAACAAGAATCTCCTATACAAGCAAACTGGTAAACAATGTGTGGAGAGATTTATGGTTATTTGTCTTTCCTCACTGAAGGGAAGCTGAGATTCAAATCTGTTCTGGCAAACTATTTTCTAACACTAAAATTTTATTTGTTCCCACTTTTTATTTGAGAAACAATATGATAGTTGGATGAAAGAAAATTAGAAGATCATAAATATATAATGGACACTCAGAAAATACTAATATTCTTCCATATTTTAGAATGTTTTTTTAATTCCTTAAACATGTACTTACATGTTTTTGTATACTTCAACTGTGTATTTTTGTACTTTATTTCACTTAGTATTTTAGGCAAACATATTTACATGTTGCATCATTATCTTTGTAACTAGTTCTGATATCTGGATACATTCTTTCAGGCTGAAATACTGTATTTAAGCATTTCTTATCATTGGGTATTGAACTTGCTTTTTATTTTTTCTCATTTCATAGACGCTAGAATACGTAGTGGTGAATACTACATGTGTGAATATCTACATGTAGCTACATAATTTTTATTACAAAATCATTCTGAACTTATCCTTAGACAAGGGATTCCTAGTTCAAAGGATTTAGCTAGCATGTGTTCCAGTGATAAAATTCCTTTACAACAGAAATAAGAGTCTAAGTAGAATTTTAGGTATATTCAGAATCTTAAGATTAAATAATCTAAATCTATTTTTCTCTGTTAGGGTCTCTATGCATTTTTTAAAATAGTGTTTCTTTTCATTAGAAGATATTTAAACTTAATTTTATTTTAGATTAAGGATTACATGTTCAAGTGTATTAACATAAATATATTGCATAATGGTAGGGTTTGGGCTTCTAAGTATACCCATCACCCAGATTGTTATCAATGTACCCAATAGGTAATTTTTCAACTGTTATCCCCCTTCCAACCTCCTCCCTTTCAGAGTCCCCAGTGTCTCTCGTTTCCATCTCTATGCCTATGAATACTCATTGTTTAGCTCCCACTTATAAGTGAGAACATGCAGTATTTTTCTGTCTGAGTTATTTCACTTAGAATGATGACCTCCAGCTTTACCCATGTTGCTTCAAAGAGCATGATTTTTAAAATTTTTTATGGCTTCATCATATTCCGTAGTGTATATATACCAGATTTTCTTTATCCAGTCCACTAATGAGGAACACTTATGTTGATTCCATGACTTTGCTATTGTGAATAGTGCCACAACAAAGATATGAGTAAAGCTGTCTTTTTGTATAATGATTTATTTTCCTTTGAGTAGATAGGCAGTGGTGGCATTGCTGGGACGATTGATAGTTCTATTTTTAGTCCTTTAAGTAATCTCCATGCTTCTTCCATAGAGGCTGTACTAATTTACATTTCCACCAGAAGTGCATAAGTGTGTCCTTTTCTCTGCATCCATGACAACATTTTTTTTGACTTTTTGATAATAGCCATTCTGACTGGTGTAAGATGATATCTCATTGCAGTTTTGACTTGAATTTCTCCAATGATTAGTGATGTTGAGCATTTTTTCATATATGCATTGGCCTCTTGTATGTCTTCTTTTGAAAAATGTCTGTTCATGTCCTTTGCCCACTTTTTAATGGGGTTGTTAGTTTTCTTCTGAATTTTGCTTGAGTTCCTTGTAGATCCTTGGTATTAGTCCTTTGTCAGAGGCATAATTTGCAAATATTTTGTCCCATTCTGTAGGTTGTCTGTTTATTCTGTTGATTATCTCTTTTGCTGTGCAGAAGCTTTTTAGTTTAATAAAGTCCTGTTTGTTCCATTTTTGTTTTTGTTGTATTTGCTTTTGTGGTCTTAGTTATAAATTCTTTGCCTATGCCAATGTCAGGTTTTCTCTGTAAACAGGTAAAGTTTTCTATTAGATACTTCAAACAAAAAGATGTTATTTTTGATGCTAACTTCTAGGTTTATCCTCAATTTTGTGCCAATTCTCTGTTCCAAGGCTTTGATTTATGCTGAGGAAAAGATATTTCATTGAGTAAAATTTCAAGCATAGAAGCGTCCATTCTTTTTTGAAGACTTCTGTGGTTATAGAACTTCTCAATAGGCTCATTCTGCCCCATCTTTTTCTTTTTTCTTTTTGAGACAGAGGCATGTTCTGTCACCCAGGCTGAAGAGCAGTGGTGCTATCTTGGCTCACTGCAACCTCTGCCTCTCAGGTTCAAGTGATTCTCCTGTCTCAGCCTCCTGAGTAGCTAGGATTATAGGAGCCTGCTCATGCTATGCTAATTTTTGTATTTTTAGTAGAGATGAGGTTTCACCATGTTGGCCAGGCTGGTCTTGAACTCCTGACCTCAGGTTTTCTGCCTGCCTTGGCCTCCCAAAGTGCTGAGATTACAGGCATAAGCCATCGTGCCCTGCCCCAATGTTTTTTTTTTACATAAAATGATTATGTGGAAATAGAGTCGAATGTTAATTTCAATAAGTTTAGCTTACTCCTTCCCTGAGATACAGAGAAAGTTAATCCTTCATTCCACTTCTTTCTTTCTGTCCCTGCCATTCAGGCATTAGTACCAATAGTTAGTATTTAAAAGCAATTAGTTTTTCCCCATATCACTTTAGATGAAGATTATCTATGTCCTGAATAGAGAAATTTATAAGTATTTAAACTACAAAAATCTTTAGCTATTTTACATGCTCTAAACATGAGGGAAAAAATTCATTATCTTCAAAACATGCAACTATAATGGTAATTATGATTTTATTTTATTCTGACAATGGTGACCTCTTGAGAGTAATTTATTTTTCAGCAATGGGAATGACTGGATAATTTGCTATGGCAAGGACACATGTTCTTGGGAAGAATAGTATGATTCTTGTTATACTTTCATGTAGCAGTATACTACTAATCTAATTTTCAAAAATGTTTCCAGTTCCCTCCTAGAATCACAGAACATATAAATATATCTTCTTGCAGGTTATTTTTGCAAATACAAAATGCTGAGTATATACGTAGTTTAACTTAAATTTTTGCCCAGACCATTTTATTGTACCACCTTTGTGGTTTAATACAGCCAAAGTATGTGCTATTATATCTCACTTTGTCACAATCAGGATGACAATACAATCTTACTTATCAAACCTATAAAAAGACCAAAATCTATATATTGTTTTTCTTAAGTTAGGCTAGAACCAATGCTTTCAGTAGAAAATGTAAAGCAGTAAAATGTTTTATTAACTTTAAACATGGGAGCACATTATTGTGAGATGTGATTGAGTAGTGTACCAAGGAGCCTTTCAACTTATTTGGTAGAAGTTTTTGGTTGATTCAGTAAATTCAAGCAAACTGTTGATTTACTACTTCTGGCAGAAGTAAGTTTGCTTCTCTTCAAGAAAGAAAGGAAAAGTGAAAAAAGAAAAAAAAGAAAGAGGAAAAAAGATGAAATTTCACAATTCTGTGAAAGGTTGTTTTCAGTATATGCCAGACTGCTATAAAGTGATCTTTCAAGAAGCAATAAACAAAATGAGAGGAACAACTTGGAATTTATTTTCATTCAGTGGGGTTTTGCTAAGACATTGCTTGGTACAGCATTCTTTACACCCAGACAGGCAAAAGGAAAAATAGCTACATTCACCTCTCAGCAGGCCCAGTAGTGATTTGGAAAGATGAGAAAAATGGTAACTAGTATAGCGTTTGTATAATAAATAAGAGGAAATAATTTAATTGAATTAAACACAGGAGTAGGTCCTCCACCTTCTAAAATGAAATTAAACCCACTGAACTTAAAGTTGAGAACTTGGTAAAGCTTACATTCTTTATTATAAAATGAGTGATAACAATGTATTCTGTATTTCTTTTTCAGTTATAGGTGATGCAACTTGCAAAACAATCCTAAAATATGAAACAAGAATAATAATATTTAAATGTAACATAATCATTATACTTTTTTACCTATCAAAGTGAATTCATTCCATTCTCTTTCACCTGTGCTCATACTTTGCATCAAATATTGTGTAAACCAAAGTGTGTAGGAAGAAATAAATGTTTTCATAGTCATTACTCTTTATAATGGGAGCGCTAAAATTCAAGCACATCTTTTTCGGAAGCTTTGTTAAATCCAGTGGAGTATCCCCGAGAGTTTTCACCTTCCTTCTGATTCGATGTTCCTTGACTCTGAATTTCAGAGCACCCCCTATTATCCCAAATGTGCCTTTTCTCTGGGCCTGGAATGCCCCATCTGAATTTTGTCTTGGAAAATTTGATGAGCCACTAGATATGAGCCTCTTCTCTTTAATAGGAAGCCCCCGAATAAACGTCACCGGGCAAGGTGTTTCAATATTTTATGTTGATAGGCTTGGCTACTATCCTTATATAGATCCAACGACAGGAGCAATTGTGAATGGAGGAATCCCCCAGAATATATCCTTACAAGATCATTTGGACAAATCTAGGAAAGACATTATTTTTTATATGCCAGTAGACAATCTGGGAATGGGTGTGATTGACTGGGAAGAATGGAGACCCACTTGGGCAAGAAACTGGAAACCTAAAGATATTTACAAGAATAAGTCTATTGAGTTGGTTCAGCAACGAAACGTACAACTTAATCCCACACAAGCCACTGATATAGCAAAACAAGAATTTGAAAAGGCAGCAAAGGATTTCATGCTAGAGACTATAAAACTGGGAAAAGCACTTCGGCCAAATCACTTGTGGGGTTATTATCTTTTTCCGGACTGTTACAACCATCACTATAAGAAGCCTGGTTACAATGGAAGTTGCCCCAATATAGAAATAAAAAGAAATGATGATCTCAGCTGGTTGTGGAATGAAAGCACCGCCCTTTACCCATCCATTTATTTGAACACCCAACAGTCTGCTGTAGCTGCTGTGCTCTATGTGCGCAATCGAGTCCAGGAAGCCATTAGGGTTTCTAAAATACCCAATGCAAACAATCCACTTCCAGTTTTTGTATATGCCCGCCTAGTTTTTACTGATCAAGTTTTGAAATTCCTTTCTAAGGTAAGTAATCAAGGCATGAGGGCTATGAAACGAAATTAACAAAAGATGTTTATTGAAATTTAATATTATTTTTGAAGGGAGTGAAATCTAGCTTTTAATATTAGTTAGGAATGTGCATACAAGTAGTTCTACATTATTATATGAATGCAAAATAAGAATACATCTAATATTTAATGTAATCTCATTATCTCCTAGCAAGCAGGGGGAATTAGGTAGTATAGACAGTGTATGAACTCAGTTTCTTTTCTTTCTTAGGCCTGTTCTCTTTTCAATAGAAGTGACTTAAAGAATAATAGTATCTTATTTGTTCTATAGTAAGGCAATGGCTGTGTAAGAGATAGAAATAGCGGAAAATATTTAAATTATTATTATTGGGTCAGCATGCTTGGCTTTGGTGTTACTGTCCTATGTATAGCACTTTCATTTTATTTTTTATGTGCTAACTCTTCCGATCCCATTTTCCAGGATGAACTTGTGCATACACTTGGTGAAACTGTTGCTCTGGGTGCTTCTGGAATTGTAATATGGGGAAGCCTCAGTATAACGAGAAGTATGGTAAGTTGAATGGGTAGTAAATAGATGAAAATATTTCTGCATTTAATGTTTTGGGGGATTGTTTTGTTTTTAAATAAGAAAATAAGTAGTACTATGCTTGGCATATAGTAATAGGTGCTCAATTAATACTGGTTGAATCAAAATACACTTGTGTGATGGTTATAAGACAGAAAATAGTATGCGCATGTTCCAGTGGGAAAATAGAAATTTAGTGAATAATTGAATTTCTCTAGGCTACATGACTGTTAAGTAGCAAAAACAAGACTACAATCTCAATTTTCTGACATGGTGCTTGGTGTCAGAAGATAGGTCTTTGTTCCTTTATTTTCATTCTTGTTTAATTCTCTATATCAGATCTTTATCTCCCAACTCATCAACCTTCTTGACTTAATTCAAGAGTAAAGCTGTCATAGGGACATTGCTGAGTGGGAGCTGAATTTTTTCTTCTCTGGTGGTTGTGGAAATACCAATGATGAACGTACCATGAAGAATGTCAGATGAAGCTCATGGCCCAGGAGTCCTATCTTAGGACCTTAGCAAATAGTCTACACTCTAGTAGCCCAAGAAATCCTTGAGAAGAATTATATTCGTCTCTTGTTCTCTGGATAGAATAGACATAGCCTTTATTTAAAAATACTTAACAGCAGTTGCATTTATGAGATTGTAAAAAGGTAATCTGAGCCCTTCTGCCTATTTTGCATAATTCTTTTGGCTCTAATTTGATCTTTAATATAAAGAAATGACAGAAAATATAAGTTCAGAGAAAGGTGTATGGCCCTTGGTAAAGTCATTTATGTGTCAGAAAACCATTGTAAAATGATAATTTCTTAAGTAAATTCTTAATTTTTATTTTTTTCCCAAACCCGTAAACTCCCTTCTCAAATATCCTATTATTTAGAAACTTATAAATATTTATAAATTTTCATATGATTTTATTTTCTTTAAAAATAAACTGAAAACTCCACTCTTACCCTGAGGAGTGAATCAGGCATTCCTCAATGAGTAGGATGACACAACATACTATTTAAGTGTCACCCTTGTTTTTTAATGGCACTTTAATCTTAGATTCACATTCTACTACTATGCCTCTTAAATCATCTTCACCATTATCCACACCAGAGACAGTCCTTCAGCTTTTATATGACTATTTTCTACTTAATGGCATTGTCCCAAAATTATCCCCTATAGAGTTTGTTGTATATATTTCTGCTACCTTTCTCAACTTCTGATCATTTTAAATAATAGATCTGTCATTATCTCCCCCTTTTTCCATGTAATTTGTAATCAATAGTCATGGATTACTTGTTATGTTTTCTCTGATTCACTGACAACTTAAGAAACCAGTAATTGCAGGTTTACTCGCAGTTAGTGGAATTGACATAAAACAAATGCAAGTAAGCCATTTCTCTTCATTCCATTTTATTAGATCTAGTGGTATGACCGAGCCAGCCCTACTGGTCCCAGCTGAGACTAATTGTTAAATATTCAGGAGTTTTGTGAACCAGTTGTTAATCACAGCCATTATTAAAAATCAAATGATAAAAACTTAACAATAAAAATTATGTTAAAACACAGGTGACACATTTTAATATAGTAGTCATTTTATCTCATTTGACCATGATCCATGCTCTTGAGATTATTGACATCTTTTCTTTTTATAAATGAAAATACTATGTAGTAATGTGCTACTCCACACCATGCTACCAAAATATATAATGGTGGTACACTCAATTCCCAGATCTGCATTCAGTAATGTTTGGGCAATAGGCTGAAATTGGCCATGGCAGGAGTATTTATGCCATAAATATATATAGATAAATGATAAGAACAAAGTCTTACCTATCAGAGAGCCAATTTTAATGTATTTCCATAGACTAAAAATTATGCAGGTTAATGATTCTCAAGTCATTCTCATCCTTTACTCCTTTTTGTGTAATCTTTGTCTCTGTGGAGTTGAGAAAGTAACTGCAATGTTTTTTGAACTTGTTATAAATTCTCATGTTCCTTGTATTGGGAACATAGTGTTGGAGAATATTGAAAAAGTCTATGTACTTTCGGAATTTATGAGTACTTAAAAAGTACACAGGTAAGAAAAATATTTGATATGGTAAGTGCTATACAGAGAATTAAAACAAAGATGTGGAGAGTTTAACAAGGAAGGTATCAAAGAAGGGTGTTATCTAATTTAAAGCTGCCACCTGAATGACAAGATGAAGTCAACAGTGATAAAAATTAGAGGAAAGAGCATTTTAAGCAGTGGGAACAGTAAGTGCAGTTTGAAATGGTCCTGCTGTGCTAGTGCAATAGCTACTATATCTAGTGTAGAATGGATGTGGGAAGGTTGTACAGGAGGAAGAAAGGGTTATACCATGTCACACTGTGCACAAGTCAAGAGAAGAAGTTGAATTTCACTCTAAATGTCATTCAAAGTCATTGGATAGTTAAGAAGATGGATGGTGGATTAGTTTTCTATTGCTTTCATAAAAATTACAGCAAACTTAGTGGGTAAAAAAAAAAAAAAATAGAAGAAATTTGTTATCTTGTAGTCTTTAGACCAAAAGTCTCATATGAATTTCAATGGGCTAAAATCAAAGTGACAGCAGGGTTGTCCTTTCTAGGAAAACATACTTGCTCATTTGGCAGATTCACTTCCTGGTGGTTTTAACAATGAGATCCACATTATCTGACTGGCTACTGACAAATTTTCAGCTTTTAAAGGCCAGTACATTCTGTAGCTCACGGCCCTCTTCTTCTATCTTGAAAGTCAGCCAAAGTGAGTTGAACCTCTCTTACACTTTGAATCTCTCCTTCCTTCATTTCATCTTTCTAACCAAGCTTGAAAAGTTTCTACACTTTCAAGGACTCATGCAATTACATTGAGTCCATCTTGTAATTCAGGATAATCTCCCTTTCTCAAGACCCATTCCCTTAATCACATCTGCAAAGTCTCTTTTGCCATGTAAGCTCACACTGCCACAGACATTAGGACACAGACATTTCTGGGAATCAGTTATTCTGCCAACAATAGATGACGTCATCTCAAGGAAGATTAAAAGAAATATATTCAGATGGAAGCTGCCAAGATTCCTTCACATGCCTGCATATCTACCACCACCACTTCCTTTGGTTTGATAAAGGACTGGCACAACCAGCTCACTCAATGAAACTGTTGATTATGAAAAAAGTGATTATCTTCAATATTTCTCAAAGGGCAGTGTCCAGGGTTTAGAACATACCGGGCTCAAGATGAATCATTTTAGTTAGCCATCACTCATGCTTTGCCAAATTTGTAAAAGAGTTGTCATTATTCACCCATAACTTGACTATATTTAACATTTAATATAAAGTATACTCAGTTGAACATGTTTAGTTTATGTGAGCCAGCAATTTATAAATCACTGTTTTCCATGCTGTTTAAACTTGTTTGGTATGCCAGGCATGATGGATCATGCCTGTAAACCCAACATTTTGGGAGGATGGGGTTGGAGGATCACTTGAGCCCAAGAGTTCAAGTCCAGCCTCGGCAACATAGTAAGACCTCACTTTTACCAAAAAGTAAAACCAAAATTAGACAGATCTGGTGGCATATGCCTATAGTTCCAGCTACTCAGGAGGCTGAGGCAGGAGGATTTCCTGAACCCAGGAGATCAAGGGGGCAGTGAGCTAAGACTGCCCCACTGTACTCCAGCCTGGGCAACAGAGTGAGAACTTGTCTCAGGAAAAAATAAATGCCTGACAAATGTAGTGCTTCTTAAATTTATTTATAATTTATTGAGGGTCAACTGAAGATATGGTAGGTCCCTGTGTTAAGCACATTTATATGTATTATTCTTTTTTTATCTATTTTCACAACAACTTTATGAGATAGGCATCATAATTATCCTTTTTTTCCGGATGATAAAGCTGAGGCATAATCAAGTTAATCAGTTTGCCCAAAGTCACCCAGGTAGGAAACTAAGACTTAGAAAGCTTAAGAAATTCCCAAGTTCATACACCTAGTCGTTAATGCAAGTGGGACTCAAATCAGGGCAAATGGATCCCAGAGACCATACTCTAACATACTGTAACAGCTGTAGCATTCTATCCCTCTGATTATTTTATGAGTTATGGAGGAAGAGCAAGGATAAGGAATATTAAGCCTCAATTGGTCAATTATTCAGTGGAATGAAATGGCATGTGAAAGTTACAAATGTCACAAAAGACAGAATAATCTTGTTGGTTAGGTAAAAAAAGAAAATATCTTCTATTTTTTGCCACATCTGATTTTTCGTTCTTTTGTAAAAAATTGCTTATTACACTAAATTAATTCATGTATGAACTAACTTGTCCTTTGGTATTCTGACTGTCTTATAATTTTACAGAAATCTTGCTTGCTCCTAAACACTTACATGGAGACTATACTGAATCCTTATATAATCAACACCACACTAGCAGCCAAAATGTGTAGCCAGGTTCTTTGCCAGGAGCAAGGAGTGTGTGTAAGGAAAGACTGGAATTCAAGTGACTATCTTCACCTGAACCCAGATAATTTTGCTATTGAAATTGAGAAAGATGGAAAGTTCACAGTACGTGGAAAACCAACATTTGAAGACCTGGAGCAGTTTTCGGAAAAATTTTATTGCAGCTGTTATACCACTTTGAGTTGTAAGACGAAAGCTGATGTAAAAAACACTGATGCTGTTGACGTATGTATTGCGGATGGTGTCTGTATAGATGCCTCTCTAAAACCTCCCGAGGAGAGAGAGGAATCTTCTCAAATTTTCTACAATCCCTCATCCACCACACCATCTGCCACAATGTTCATTGTCACTATTTTGTTTCTTATTTCTTGTGTAGTGAGTTTGTAATTGCACATGTTAAATGAACAATATGTCCATCTTAAAGTGTGCTTTTTAGACTAAATAAATTTCTGAAAAGAATAGCTCTTGTTGAAAGATCATTTTTGGAAAGTTCTTTCTGAATAACTATGCCTAGAAACTGATGATTTCATTTGTACTTGACAAACACTGCTATATTGTATGAATTCTCAACTCTGAGTTCAGGGGTTTGTATTCCAGGAATCAATAGCTTGTGTAAATTCTCCAGTTTAGAGTACAGAAACGCATATGATCTGTTTCACTTGCAAAACGATTAGGATTGTTTCGACACTATCATTCTGCACAAGACACTGACATTTTGATGAAATTAAAACTTGATATGAAGTGGTTAAGAACTTCAAAGTGAAAACCCTTTCAATAAAACCCATCAATAAGACTTAGAGTGCTTGGACTGGACGCAGTGGCTCATACCTGTAATCCCAGCACTTTGGGAGGCCGAGGCGGGTGGATCATGAGGTCAGGAGTTTGAGACCGGCCTAACCAACATGATGAAACCCGATCTCTACTAAAAATATAAAAATTTGCTGAGCATGGTGGCATATGCCTGTAATCCCAGCCACTCAGGAGGATGAAGCAGGAGAATTGCTTGCACCCGGGAGGCAGAGGTTGCAATGAGCAGAGATTGCACCACTGAACTCCAGCCTGGGAGACAGAGCGAGACTCTGTCTCAAAAAAAAAAAAATGATTTAGAGTGCTTGGATATTTCTTTTTTTCTCCTCTGCTCATAATCAAGAGAGAGGGAGGTAGAAGGAAAGAAGATGGGTGGAAAAGAAGAAAACAAAAGGAAAGTAGAGATAAGGGAAAGTAATTCGTATTTTTTGCTTTCTGGTGCTGTTGAAGACACCAATTTGCACAGGATTGAAAGGAATATTTTCAGTGTATACAATTAACCTTCAACTCTCTGTTAAAGTGAAGAGCAGTTGTACTTGAATTCCTTACCTAGTCTGATCTGTACAAATATTACTACCACCTCCTTCTTTTCCCCATGCCTCAGACTCCCTAGAAACAAAAACAGATAAAATCACAAAGTGGTTTAGGATATTTCAAATCCAGTCGGCTAGGTACTCTCAAATTATGGCACAAATCATTAGGGTCTTAAATTTTTTGAGACATTACATTTTCTATGAGGAATAAAAAAAAAATGTTTTACTTGTTGCAGATCTTATTTCTTTATGCTTGAGCTTTGTTTAACATCTGAACTGAGACTGAGCTCCAAAAAGCAATAAAGTTAATTTAAATTATTACACATTTTTAAAAATTAAAAAAATTTTATTATGCATTTTTAGGCTTGAAGTTTTCAAAACTGAGCCACTTGCACAGTCTTTTACATTATGTTAGCCTAAAATCTTTTTTATTCTTTTTTCTCTTTTAATTAGTTGACATGTACTCATTGTACATATTTATAGGGTAGAGAGTAATATTTTGATACATGCATACAATAACCATCACCTCAAACATTTCTTTGTGTTAGGAACATACAAAAGTCTCTCTTCTAGCTTTTTGAACATATACAATATTATTGTTAAAGTCACCTCTAGTGGTAAAGAACACTAGAATTTATTCCTCCACTCTAGCCATTTTGTATCCATTAACTGACCTCTCCCTATCCTTCTCTCCTCCCATCCTTGCTACCCTCTAATAACCATAACAATAATTCCACTCTCTGTGATTTCAATTATTTTTTAGCTCCCACATATGAGTGAGAATGTGAGACATTTGTCATTCTATGCCTGCCTTATTTCACATAAGATAATGGCCTTCAGTTCCATCCATGTTGCTGCAACAAATGACATGATTCTATTTTTCTTATGACTGAATGGTATTCCATTGTGTACATATACCACATTTTCTTTATCCATTCATCTGTTGATGGACATTTAGATTGACTCCATACCTTGTCTATTGTGAACAGTACTGCAATAAATCAGGATGCAGATATCTCTTTGATACACTGATTTTCTTTCCTTTGGATATATAGTGGGATTGCTGTATCCTATGTGTATTAGTCCATTTTCTTGCTGCTGATAAATTTATAAAGGATTTATAGAGGAAATTTATAAAGGAAAAGTTTAATAGACTCTCAGTTCCATGTGGCTGGGGAGGCCTCACAATCACGGTGGAAGGCGAAAGCCGCTTCATACATGGCGGCAGCAAGAGACAATGAGAGACCAGAGAAAGGGGAAACCCCTTAAAAACCATCAGCTCTTGAGAAACTTATTCACTACCATGAGAACAGTATGGGGGAAAACCGTCACCATGATTCAATTATCTTCCACAGGATCCCTCCCACAACATGTGGGAATTATGGGAGCTACAATTCCAGATGAGATTTAGGCAGGGACACAGCCAAACCATATCACTATGGTAGTTGTACTTTTAGTTTTCTGAGAAACCTACATACTGTTTTTTATAATGGATGGACTAATTTACATTCTCACCAAGAGTTTCCCTTTTCCCACAACTTTGCCAGTGCTTGCTATTTTTTGTCTTTTGATAATAGCAATTCTAACTGGGGTGAAAGATATCTCATTGTAGTTTTGATTTGCATTTCCCTGGTGATTAATAATGATGAATATTTTTTTCATATACCTCTTGGTCATTTGTTTGTTTTGAGAGATGTCTATTCAGATCCTTTGGCAATTTTTGATTAGGTTGTGTTTTGTTTTTGAGTTGTTTGAGTTCCTTGTATATTTTGCAAATTAGTCAATTGTCAGATGCATGGATTGCAAATATTTTCTCCCATTCTACAAATGTTTGCTTTACTCTATTCATTGTTTTTCCTTTGCCATGCAGAAGCTTTTTAGTTTGTTATAGTCCCATCTGTCTATTTTTTTTTTTGTTACCTGTACTTATAGTTTTACCCATAAAATCTTTGCCTTGACCAATGTCGTGAAGTGTTTTCTCAATATTTTCTTCTAGTAGTTTTATGGTTTTGGGTCTTAAAATAAATATAAAATTGGCTTAATATTTTTATTTTTGTAAGATAGCATATTAAGTAAAATGTATTTATAACATCTTTAATTTGACTGAAAACTACAAATTATCTAATTTAAGAACTGTGTTCCATTTCATTGATGTACTATATTAGATGTACATGTCAATTATCAGAAAAATATTTGGACCTCCACAAAGGTCTTTATCTTATGACTGATGTGCTACATCTGTAATTAGACTCTATTAAAGTTTAAAACATTATGCTAATACAATATTGTTCACTTATTTTGTTTCTAATCATATCAATACAGGATATTTAATAATAAACCTCAAAGTAGCAGGTGGAATATACAATTTTTATTGAAGCATATAACTTCTTTTACTTTAATTTGCTAATCCTAGATAACAGATATAAGGACAAAGATGGGTTTAGATAAATATAAAATTATGTAATTTTTAGACTACATCATTATAAATAATTTTATTTTTCTCTGCCAGGTTTTAAGTTTTTGACTTTAAAAAATTTTTGGTTTTTAAGAGACACAGGGTATCTTAACATATGACTCTGTTGCTCAGGATGGGATACAGTAGTATGGTGATAGCTCACTGCAACCTTGAACTTCTGAGCTCATGTGATCCTCTTGCCTCAGCCTCCTTAGTAGCTGAGAGTGCAGGTGTGACCACAGGTGTGACCCACCACACCTGGCACTGCTAAGTTTTAATTAAAGACTGGAGGTAAAGACATTTCTGGATTTAATATACTGTGTTATCATTTTGTAAAAGTAGGAAAAATCATTAAGACTGTAATATGTATCATAGAAATGTTTTTGAGGGCTGAGCAGCCAAAAATAAATATAATTTACCTATAGTTTTTTATCCTGTTGGAAACCTTAATCCCTGAATAGAGTTGACTTCAGTGATAAACACTTTTAGCGATGTTCTGTTTTCATGTGATGCTGACAATTAGCTTGACTGAAATTGTTAATAGCCACTTTACAATTCTTTACAAATAAGAAGAGCTTCTGTTTATTATACAACATTCATATGCTTTACATACAACCTCTCATTCAATGCTTTTTCCATTGAAATAACTACACATTAGCTAAGTGACTTGCCTGGGTCAGACAGCCAATAAATAAGGCCTGGTGGCCAAAAGAAGATCAGAATAGATGGCTTTGACTCCCAATCCTGTGAATTCCACCATTACACAATATTACTCCCAGAAGAGTATGAAGTCAAATAACATTATAACACAAAAGAACTAGTTTCTGTTCCTTTTCACTGCAGGCTTCAGAATAGCTTCTGACCATGGGTATCTGTCCATTGTGAAGAATTTTTCCTTTGTTGCAATTGCTTTTGGTGTTTTCATCATGAAATCTTTGCCTTTGCCTTTTCCTATGCCCTAAATGGTATTGCCTAGGTTTTCTTCTAGGGATTTTTTTTTTTTATAGTTTTGGGTCTTACATGTAAGTCTTTAATTCATCTTGAGTTAATTTTTGTATAAGGTGTTAGGAAGGGGTCCAGTTTCCATTTTCTGCATATAGCTTCCTAGTTCTCTCAGAGCCATTTATGAAATAAGGAATCTTTCCCCACTGCTTGTTTTTGTCAGGTTTGTTGAAGATCAGTTGGTTGTAGATGTATGATCCTATTTCTGAGCTCTCTATTCTGTTCCATTAATCTATGTGTTTGTTTTATTTGTACCAGTACCATGCTATTTTGGTTACTGTAGCCTTGTAGTATAGTTTGAAGTCAGAGAGCATGTTGCTTCCATCTTTGCTCTTTTTGCTTAGGATTGTCTTGCCTATTTGGGCTTTTTATCCATTCCAAGTGAATTTTAAAATAGTTTTTTCTAATACTGTGACAAATGTCAGTGGTAGTTTAATGGGAATAGCATTGCATCTATAAATTATTTTGGATGATATGGTCATTATAACAATATTGACAAATGGGATCTAATTAAACCAAAGAGCTTCTGAACAGCAAGATAAGCTATCATCATAGTGAACAACCTACTAGAATGGAAAAAAAGTTTTTCAATCCGCCCATCTGACAAAGGTCTAATGTCCAGAGTCTACAAGGAACTTAAACAAATACACAAGAAAAAAAAATCTTATTAAGAAGTGGCCAAAAGATGTGAATAAACATTTCTCAAAATAAGAGATTCATGTGGCCAAGAACCAAATGAAAAAAAGCTCAACATCACTGATCATTAGAGATTTAATGCATTGATTTGCATTAAATCAAAGCCACAATGAGATACCATCTCACACCAATCAGAATAGTGATTAATAAAAAGTCAAGAAACAACAGATGCTGGTGAGGGTGCAGAGAAAAGGGAACATTTTTACACTATTGTGGGGAGTGCAAATTAGTTCAATCCTTGTGAAAGACAATGTGGCTATTCCTTAAAGATCCAGAAGCAGGAATAATATTTGACTCAGCAATCTCATTACTGGGTATATACTCAAAGGAATATAAATCATTCTATTATAAAGACACATGCACACATATGTTAATTGCAGCCCTATTTACAACAGCAAAGATGTAATCAGCCTAATTGCCTATCAATGATAGACTAGATAAAGAAAATGTTGTACATATACATCATGGAATACTATGCAGCTAGAAAAAGGAATGAAGTATGTCTTTTGTAGGGCCATGGATGGAGTTGGAAGCTGTTATCCTCAGCAAACTAATACAGTAACAGAAAACCAAACACCACATGTTCTCACTTATAAATGGGAGCTGAACAATGAGAGTTCTCACTTAAAATGGAAGAACACACGGACACATTGGGAAGAACAACACACATTGGGGCCTGTGTAGGGGGAGAGCATCAGGAAGAATAGCTAATGGATGCTGGCCTTAATACTTAGGTGAGGTTTGATCTCTGCAGCAAACAACCAGGGCACACATTTACCTATGTTACAAACCTGCACATCCTGCACATGTACCCTGGAACTTAAAGTTTGAAGCAAAAAAAAAAAAAAAAAAATTTCTGAGTGCTATATCATAGGGAATAAGTGATCAAGGGGCATCTGTTAATTTTTTATATATTTTTAATATGGCTTTTATGGATTAAAGGAGACACTGGCAATTGAAAAAAGAGGAAGCTTAGGTTATTAGACATTCGCATCATTTGAAAATTTCCAGGGCCTCATTTATAACACACAATAATAACAGCAGGGGGCAGTAAGATAATGTATTAAGTCCCCTATGCTTCTTTAACAATACCATTTCTGTGTCCTTGAAGCTTTTTGGTTTCAGCAAACAGAAACAATAGCTAGTCACAATGCTAGTCACTGTATGTAACCTGAAGGAAATCAGTCAGCTTATATTTCAGGTAAATCAGGTATTACAATGCTAAAAGCACTATATGAATAATGTTACTGTTTTGTGATTGTCTGGAAGTCCTTCTCTATCTTTGAAAGAAAATTTAAAAATTTTACTTATAAAACTGATTTAAACTTTTTTCTATAAGTAAATTAATTTTGTCGTTATTTTGTCAGTGAGGGAAATGGTAGGGTAGGAAATTAACTGATTATATATTCCCTGTGATGGCTTCATATATTCTTAGTAGGTAAGCTGATAATTTTAAAACATAAGCTCCAATATAGTATTTGTGAAACAGCCTGGTGTATGAGCATGTGTGTGTGCATGTGTGCACATGTGTGGGTGTATGTATGTGTGTGTGTGAGAGATGGAGATGGTATGCGAGCCTCTGGAGATTGCTGAAATGCAAGAGAGAAGGGGGACTTGGTGGAAGATGGGAGCTGGGGCTGGAAGAGTAGATGTCATATATGAAATGTCTTCTGGGTGATGCTAGTGAAACAGCAATTAATCCTTTAGCCCAGATTGAAATGGTCAGATTTGTATGTTAAAACTGCAGAGAAAGTACATTGTGGAGAAATTGGGTTTTTGAGTCTGGAGGCAGGAAAACCAGTGAGAAGGCTACTGCCATTATCTAGGCCAGGGAGGATAAAGTCTTGAATTAGGGAAGTATTAGGGATAGAGAGAAAATGATAGTATTAGAAATCAATACTTGGGGTGCGAGGGGAGCCAAGATGGCCAAGAGAAGCCGCAACAGAACGCAGCTCCCAGCGAATGAGACGCAGAGGGCTGGAGGACTTCATGGTTTCAAATGAGGTGCTGGGTTTTTTTCCGTGGGACTGATAGGGCACTGGAATTGGGCCCAGGGAAGGAGCCACAGTGTGAGAGCCACCCCGGGGGCAAATCAAGATGGGGAGCATGTCCCCACCTGAAACATGGAGCCAGCTCGGAGGAAGGACCCTCTTGGTGCTCTGTTTCAGATGCTGTGTTTGCCTCGTCTCTCCTGCAACCCACAGTCCATGGGCCATGCCAGATTGTGGGGTGCCCCGGATAGCTGATACAAATCTGAGCAGCGGCTACCGCTGGGCTGGGCAAGTTGTCGCAGGGTCCTGGACTGGAGTTTGGGCTAATGCCAGCGGGGTGGACCGTCCCACAGAGAGGCAGAGTTGAAAGCAGAGAAACACCCTAAGGCCTGGCAGCCCCCACCTCCACAGAACTCAAACTGAAGCGCTCATTAGAGAGCCAAATACACCAGCTTGACCTCACCCAGGAAGACAGAGCTCTGGGAGAGATGCCATTGGGAAGGCGGGGCCAATCTCACCTGAAAACAAACTCAGGGAAGGACCACCCACCCAACAACCTGACTGAACGTGAGAGAGCCCAGCAACGCCCTCTACAGTCCAAAAGAGATACAGCTCCAACCTCAACAGAAGAAAAATCCACTCAGAGACTCCTCCTGAATCACGAACTTCAAAGATTAAAGGAAGATAAATGCATGAAGATAGGAAAAAAACAGCAAAAAGAGGATGAAACCACCAAAGAACAGAACACCTCTTCTCCTCCCAGGGATCACAACTCCTCACCATCAAGGGAACAAAAAAAGACAGAGAATGAATCTGACGAATTGACAGAAGCAGGCTTTAGAAGGTGGGTAATAAACTTCTCTGAGTTAAAAGAGCATGTTTTAACCCAATGCAAAGAAACTAAGAACCTTGAAAAAAGGTTAAAAGAAATGCTAACTAAAATAACCAGCTTAGAGAAGAGCATAAACGACTTGATGGAGCTGAAAAACACAGCATGAGAACTTCGCCAGGCATACATAAGTTTCAACAGCCAAGTTGGTCAAGCAGAAGAAAGGATATCAGAGATAGAAGATCAAAGCAACGAAATAAAATGAGAAGGCAAGGATAGAGAAAAAAGAGTGAAAAGAAATGAACAAAGTCGCCAAGAACTATGGGATTATGTGAAAAACCTAATCTACACTTGATCGGCATACCTGAATATGACAGGGAGAATGAATTCAAGTTGGAAAACACCCTTCAGTATATTATCCAAGAGAACTTCCCCAACCTAACAAGGCAGGCCAACATTCAAATCCAGGAAATACAGAGAACACCGCAAAGATATTCCTCAAGAAGAGCAACCCCGAGGCACATAGTTGTCAGATTCACCGGGTTTGAAATGAAGGAAAAAATCTTAAGGGCAGCCAGAGAGAAATGTCGAGTCACCCACAGAGGAAAGACCATCAGAAAGTCAGCAAGGATATCCAGGACTTTAATGCAGATTTGGACCAAGCAGACCTAATAGACATTCATAGGACACTCCACCCCAAATCCACAGAATACCCATTCTTCTGAGCACCACATTGCACTTACTCCAAAATTTACCACATAATTGGAAGTAAATCATTCCTCAGCAAATGCAAAAGAATGGAAATCATAACAAATAATCTCTCAGGACCACAGTGCAATCAAATTAGAATTCAGGATTAAGAAAAGTACTCAAAACTGCACAATCACATGGAAACTGAACAACTTGCTCCTGAAGGACCAATGGATAAACAATGAAATGAAGGCAGAATAAAAATGTTCTTTGAAACCAATGAGAATAAAGACACAACATACCAGATCCTATGGGACACATTTAAAGTAGTGTCCAGAGGGAAATTTATAGCCCGCATGAGAAACAAGGAAAGATCTAAAACTGATACCCTCTCATCAAAACTGAAAGAGCTAGAGCAGGTTAGAAACACATTTCTTACAGAAGCTAGATTTGGACATTAAAATTAAAAAAAGAGCTAGAGGAGCAAGATCAAAAGAACTCAAAAGCAAGCAGAAGATAAGAAATAACTAAGATCAGAGCAGAACTGAAGGAGATAGAGACACAAAAATCCCTTCAAAAAATCAATAAATCCAGCAGCTGGTTTTTTGAAAAGATCAACAAAATAGGCAGATTGCTATCTGACCTAATAAAAAAGAAAAGAGAAAAACTGAATAGATGCAATAAAAAATGGTAAAGAGGAGACCACCACAGACTGCTCGGAAATATAAACTGCCATCAGCGATTACTGCAATCAACTCTATGCACGTAAACCAGTAAATCTGGAAGAAATGGATAAATTTCTGGACACTTGCACACTCCCAAGACTAAGCCAAGAAGAAGTTGAAACCCTGAATAGACCAATAGCAAGGTCTGAAGTTGAGGCAGCAATTAATAGCCTACCGACCAAAAGAAGTCCAGGTCCAGACAGTTCACAGCTAAATTCTACCAGACATATAAAGAGCAGATGGTACCATTCCTGTTGAAACTATTCCAAACAATACAAAAAGAGGGAATCCTGCTTAACTCTTTCTATGAGACCTATATCATCCTGATACCAAAATCTAGCAGGGACACAACTAAAAACAAAAACTACAGGCCAATATCCATGATGAACATTGATGCAAAAATCTTCAATAAAATACTGGCAAACTGAATCCAACAGCACCTCAAAAAGTTTATCCACCATGATCAAGTAGGCTTTATACCAGGGATGCAAGGCTGGTTCAACATATGCAAGTCTATAAATGTAATTAACCACATAAACAGAACCAAAGACAAAAACCACATGATTATCTCAATAGATGCAGGGAAGGCCTTTGACAAAATTCAACAGCACTTTATGCTAAAAACTCTCAACTAACTAGGTATTAATGAAATGTATCTCAAAACAATGAAAGCTATTTATGACAAACCCACAGCCAATATCATACTGAATGGGCAAAAATTAGAAGCATCCCCTTTAAAAACTGGCACTAGACAAGGATGCCCTCTCTCCGCACTCCTATTCAATATAGTATCGGAAGTTCTAGCCAGAGCAATTAGGCAAGAAAAAGAAATAAAGGGCATTCAATTAGGAAAACAAGAAATCAAATTGTCCCTATTTGCAGATGACGTGATTGTATATTTAGACGATGCCATCATCACAGCCCAAAACCTCCTTAAGCTGATAAGCAACTTCGGCAAAGTCTCAGGATACAAAATCAATGTACAGAAATCACAAGCATTCCTATACACCAAAAACAGACAGAGAGCCAAATCATGAGTGAAATCCCATTTACAATTGCTACAAAGACAATACAATACCTAGGAATACAACTAACAAAGGAGGTAAAAGATCTCTTCAAGAAGAACTACAAACCATTGATCAAGAAAATAAGAGAGGACACAAACAGATGGAAAAACATTCCATGCTTATGGTTACGAAGAACCAATATTGTGAAAATGGCCATACCACCCAAAGTAATTTATAGATTCAATTCTATCTCCATCAAACTACCATTGACCTTCTTCACAGAACTGGAAAAAAACCACTTTGAACTTCATATGGAACCAAAAGAGAGCCCGCATAGCCAAGACAATCCTAAGCAAAAAGAACAAAGCTGGAGGCATCATGCTACCTGACTTCAAATTATATTACAAGCTACAGTAATCAAAACAGCATGGTACTGGTACCAAAACAGAGATAAAGACCAATGGAACAGAACCAAGGCCTTGGAAGCAATGCCACATATTTGCAATCATCTGATCTTCGACAAACCAGACAAAAACAAGCAATGGGGAAAGGATTCCCTGTTTAATAAATGGTGTTGGGAAAACTGGCTAGCCATATGCAGGAAGCTGAAACTGGACCCCTTCCTTACACCTTATACAAAAATTAACTCCAGATGGATTAAAGATTTAAACATAAGAACTAACACCATAAAAACCCTAGAAGAAAACCTAGGCAAAACCATTCAGTACATAGGCATAGGCAAGGACTTCATGGCTAAAATACCAAAAGCAATAGCAACAAAAGCCAGAATAGACAAATGAGACCTAACTAAACTTAAGAGCTTCTGTAAAGCAAAAGAAACAATCATTAGAGTAAACCAGTAACAAAAGAAACAATCATTAGAGTAAACCAGTAACCAACAGAATGGGAAAAATTTTTTGCAATCTACCCATCAGACAAAGGGCTAATATCCAGAATCTACAAAGAACTAAAGCAGATTTACAAGAAACAAACCAACAGGCCCATCCAAAAGTGGGCGAAGGATATGAACAGATACCTTTCAAAAGAAGATATGTATGAGGCCAACAAACATATAAAAAAATGCTCATCATCACTTGTCATTAGAGAAATGCAAATCAAAAGCACATTGAGATACCATCTCATGCCAGTTAGAATGGCAATCATTAAAAAATCTGGAGACAACAGATGCTGGAGAGGATGTGGAGAAAAAGGAACACTTTCACACTGTTAGTGGTAGTGTAAATTAGTTCAACCATTGTGGAAGACAGTGTGGTGATTCCTCCAGGATCTAGAAACAGAAATTCCATTTGACCCAGCAATCCCATTACTGGGTATATAACCAAAGGATTATAAATTGTTCTATCATAAAGACACATGCATGTGTATGTTCATTGCAGTGCTGTTTATGATAGCAAAGACTTGGAACCAACCCAAATGCCCATTGATGATAGACTGGACAGGGAAAATGTGACACATATACACCATGGAATACTATACAGCCATAAAAAACGATGAGTTTATGTCATTTATAGAGACATGGATGAATCTAGAAACCATCATTCTCAGCAAACTGACACAAGAACAGAAAACCAAACACTGCATGTTTTCACTCATAGGCTGGTGATGAACAATGAGAACACATGGGCACAGGGAAGGGAACAACACTCACAGGGCTAGGTGGGGGGTGGAGGGGAGG
>NW_016107696.1:1434778-1486547 GCF_001604975.1 Cebus imitator
ATATATATATATATATATATATATATAAAATCAATATTTGGATGATTAGATGTAGGAGGGTCCAGGGAAAGCAAAGAACCTATTTTTTTTTTTTTTTGCAGGGCATGTAAGCCCTAAAATTGGGGCTTAGCTTGGGAGGTTTCTTGGCTTTCCTCAGGAAAGAATTCAACAGTGACCCAGTGGCAGAAGAAAACAGATTTATCGAGGTGGCAGTGTTATAGCTTCATGACCGCTGCTGCAGAGCAGGGCTTGAGAGTAGCTGCTGAGGGGCAGTTGTGCAGTCATATGTAGACTCACTTATAATTATATACATACTAAGCATAGGTTATTCAGAAATTTCTAGAAAAGGGGTGGTATCTTCTGAGCTATTGCCATGGAAAGGAAAGACAACTTCCAGGTATTGCCATGGCAATGATAAGCTGTCATGATGCTGGCAAGTGTGCCTTATGGAGAATTGCTTTTGGTGCCTATTTCATGTTTCAGCCAATCTTCAATCTGTCTGGAGTAAAGTCATGCCTCCTAACCTCAATTTGCCACCAAGTTTCTTGCCAGGACAATGTCATTGAGTCCTGAGAAAGGAACACAGGTGGAGAAGCAGATCTGGGGGATTAGGCTTTGAGCATGTTGTATTTGAGGTATTTGTATTTTTTTTAAAGCCATGTGATTTCAAAGCTAGAGAAAGAGATAAGAGCTGTGTCTTTTACAACAGATAATGTTAGAGAGAGATGGTATGTCTAACAGTTTGAAAATATGGTTTCTAGAGCCAGACAACCTGAGTTTGAGTTCTATGCCCATCATTTATTGACTGTGTAAGCTTGAGCAGGTTACATAATTTCTCTGTGCCTTTGTTTCCTCATCTGTGTGAGAATAAAATGAATTGATATGTGTAAGCTCTTTGATCAGTTCTTGGTTCATAGTAAGCACCATATGCTTGTTTGGTGTATTGTTATTTTTATTTTATCTCTTATTTTTTGGTTACTTGCTCCGGGCCAGGCCTGTGCTAAGAGATTATAGGCATTTTTTCATTTAATCTCCATAATACCCTGTAATGATGACACTGTTTTTATGTGAAGAAATTCAAACTTTACTCTGACCAACTTTCCCAAAGTCACCCATTGGGAAACAAGGGCTAGAGCCAAGATGCAAACCAAGGTTGGAGTGCCCGTTTTAAAAATGGGATTATTTGTTTTTTTACTGTTGAGTTGTTTGAGTTCCGTATATATCTGGATATTAGCCCCTAGTCAGATGAATAGTTTACAAATATTTTCTCCCATTCGGCAGTTTGTTGCTTCACTCTGCTGGCTGTTTCCTTTGCTGTGCAGAAGCCTTTTTTTTTTTTTTTTTTTTTTTTTTTTTTTTTTTTTTTTTTTTTTTTTTTTTTTTTTTTTTTTTTTTTTACATATTTCCATTTGTTTATTTTTTGTTTTGTCACCTGTGCTTTTGAGGTCTTAGCCATAAATTCTGTACCTAGGCCAATGTAATGAGGCATTTCCTCAGTGTTTCATGGTAGTAGTTTTATAGTTTGTGGTCTTATGTTTGAGTCTTTAATATATCTTGAGTCGAGTTTTGTATGTTTTGAGATAGGAGCACAGTCTCATTCTTCTGCACATGGATATCCAGTTCTCCCAGCACCATTTATTGAAAAGCACCATTTATTGAAAAGAGCATCTTTTCCCCAATAAATGTTCTCGGCACCTTTGTTAAAAATCAGTTGGTTGTGGAAACGTGGATTTATTTCTGGATTCTCTATCCTGTTTTGTTGGTCTGTGTGTCTGTTTTTATACCAATACCATGCTCTCTCTTTTGGTTACTATAATGTTGTAGTATATTTTGAAGTCAAGTAGTGTGATGCTTCCAGCTTTGTTCCTTTTGCTCAAGATTGTTTTGGTTATTTGGGCTCTTTTTTGGATTCACCCACATTTTAGGATTGTTTCTTCTATTTCTGTGAAAAATGACATTAGTATTTTGATAGGGATTGCAATGAATCTACAGATTGTTTTGGATAGTATATCTAATAGTTTTGATGTATGGTGAAGGCACTGAAAGTTTGGAACCTCAGAGCTAGCTCTCTATTTTAAGAGTGCTTTCTCCTTTCCCTAGGGTGGTGGTCACAGGAATTAAAAAAATCATATCTTCTTCTACGCCCCAGCTTAGTGTTTCCTCAAGCCCTTTAGTCTGTGTTCACTTTCTTTACCTGGGGTCTCCTGGAATTCAGGAGAATTCTAATAGAGATCCTGTGTATCTCTATTAGTTTGCTAGTGATGCCGTAACAAAGAACCACAGATTGAATGGCTTAAACAACAGAAATTAATTTTCTTACAGTTTTCTTACAGTGGAGGTTGGAAGTCTGGGATCAAGGTGTTAGCAGAATTAGCTTTTTTCTGAAAGTCACGAGGGAAAAATGTGCTTCAGCCTCTTCCCTTGGCTTGTAGGTGACTGTCTTCCTTATCTTTTTGTCTTTGATCATGTTTCTTCCCTTTATAAGGACACCAGTCATGTTGGATTAGAGAACACTCTAAAGACCTCATTTTCACTTAATTACCTCTGTAAAGATCCTGTCTTCAAATAAGGTCACATTCTAAAGTACTAGATTTTAAGGCTGGGTGCAGTGGCTAATGGTTGTTATCACAGAGCTTTGGGAGGCCAAGAAGGGAGGATTGCTTGAGGCCAGGGCTTCAAGACCAGCCTGGGCAACATAACGAGATCCCATCTCTGCAAATAGTAATAATAATAATGATAATGATAGTAAGGTATTAGGGTTTAATAACTTTAACATATGAATTTTGAGAGGAAACAGTTCAGTCCACAACAAAATCAATACCCTGAGGATGTTTATTTTAATTGTTAAAGACTTTGACTTTGATGAACCCAGTATAAAATTTTATAAACTACAAGTAAAGAAACATATTCTAGTCCATAATTTTGTGGTAGCAAACAAAGGAAATACATTTTTGTTCTACAACCTCCCAGTCTGGTCTTCCTTTTCCAATGCATAAGATACTAAAGACTTTCTTCCTTCACTTTATAAGGAATACAGTTTTGAACTCAGTTTTAAAATGAAAATCCATATATGTTTCTGCTTACTCAGCTTACTCTGTCTCATGATCAATATCTTTTAGGAAATGAGAAAACCATGACTATCATCACCAACATCCTTGAGTTTTAAGTGCACTCACTCTCCTAGATGCTGTGGGGAGAAGGCAAGTTACAAAGATAGCCCTTCCTTCAAGATAGTCAGATTTTCATGGTATTATTCTCAACCTTTTTGACATCATGGAGGCTTTGGGAATCTGATGAAGCCTATTGCTCTTTTTCCAGAAGATATTTATATAAGATTATAAGAAAAAATATGTACACAGCTTATTTCATTACATTAGATCAAAATGCCTTTTATAAAGAATCGTGCCTTTTCCATCAATTTTAGCATAAAAAAGTAATTTCAGGCAATATGCTTAGAAATTGGGGGAGCAAAAAAGAAATCCATAGTGTGTAAATAAAATTAAAAACAAATTTTGGTTTTGCTAAAAAATAAATTTCAATAAGAACGCATCTCTTCCTTATCTCTCTCTCTCTCTCTTTTTTTCTTTTTGAGACAGAGTTTCGTATTTCTTGCCCAGGCTGGAGTGCATTGGCGTGATCTCGGCTCACTGCAACCTCTGCCTCCCGGGTTTAAGCAATTCTCTTGCCTCAGCCTCCCAAGTAGCTGGGATTAAAAGTGCACACCATCATGCCCAGCTAATTTTGTATTTTAGCAGAGATAGGGTTTCACCATGTTGGCCAGGCTGGTTTCAAACTCCTGACCTCAGGTGATCCAGCCGCCTTGGCTTTCCAAAGTCCTGGGGTTACACATGTGAGCCACCGCACCTGGTCTCTTCCTTATTTTGAATGAGAATCTGAAATTAGAGAATGGTTTTTGACATAGCACTATGTGCACTTTCCTGTAGACTTTGTTTTGATGGTAATACATTCCAAAAAGCTGGGCTCGCAACAGCATGTTGTAGCAAACACTATCAGTTCAAGCTCACAGATGACACAATGGGCTTGTGTCAAAATATTTCAAGACTATCTGAATTAGATTTGTGTCCTTTAATTTCCATTGGCTTCACATCACTTAGTTTCATCTTGAGCAACAGGATGTTGTTGATGTCAGCAAAGGAAGGATTAAGAACCCATGTTTCAATTTTAAGGTTGTCTGAGCAGAAGTATTTTTTTTTTTTTTTTTTTTTTTTTGAGACGGAGTTTCACTCATGTTACCCAGGCTGGAGTGCAATGGCGCGATCTCGGCTCACCGCAACCTCCGCCTCCTGGGTTCAGGCAATTCTCCTGCCTCAGCCTCCTGAGTAGCTGGGATTACAGGCACACGCCACCATGCCCAGCTAATGTTTTGTATTTTTAGTAGAGACGGGGTTTCACCATGTTGACCAGGATGGTCTCAATCTCTTGACCTCGTGATCCACCCGCCTCTGCCTCCCAAAGTGCTGGGATTACAGGCTTGAGCCACCGCGCCCGGCCTCAGAAGTACTTTTAAAAAGAGTTATGCTGAGTTTGGGGTTGTCTGCATATTTCTATATCACAGATTTGTTTAAAAAGGTTCATATTCTGCTTTCATTTTCTGAGACAACATATTTAAAAGGTAATGATTCAAGGCCCTCGCATTAGTTGACACTTTGCTACAGACAAGCAGGACCATAGAAAGCAATGAGTCAGATCTTACTGCATAAAGATACTTCCTCCTCTAAAACTGTGAAACTCTAAGATGTGCTACTTTGCACCACAGGTGTTCTGTTTGTTCACAAATTGTCCAGTGATGTTTATTTGTAACAGAAACTTACCAACATTCCAAAGATATTGATGGATTTTAAATTTCAGAAAGGACTTGCTAAATAGGAAACAATCTTTGAAGGCATCAGTTGACTGCATAAAGTATCTTCTAATTCCTTCATCACATGTCTCAAAATATTAAATTTTAAAAGTCAATCATCATGGAATTATTTTATTTTATTTATTTTTGAGATGGGGTCTCAATCTGTACCCGGGCTGGAGTTCAGTGGCGTGATCTTGGCTCACTGAAACCTTTGCCTCCTGTGCTCAAAGGCTCCACCCACCTCAGCCTATGGAGGAGTTGAGACCACAGGCACGTGCCACCACACCTAGCTAACTCTTTGTATTTTTGGTAAGGATTGGGTATCAACATGTTGTCCAGTCTGGTCTCGAACTCCTAACGTCAAGTGACTCTCATGCCTCAGCCTCCCTAAGTTTTGGGATCACAGGCATGATCCACCGTGCTAGGCCAATAATTTCATTTTATATAGACACTACATTTACCTGCTTCTTCTGCTTCAAACCACAGACTAACGTAATTATTTCTGGGGTACATGGCTTTTACCAGTTACCTTGTTTCTACATTGACACTATGCTTCTGCCTAGTGTATAGTCAGATCAAATTCTGGCGAAGTTTTGCCCTTTCAACTCCAGCCTTCCTTTCTTAAAATGCTAACATATTTTTGGAACAAAAAGTATGAGATGTCACTTCAGCATTTTTGGCTTAATGCTCCTTCCATTAGTACTTGGGCCTTGGTATTCTATCATGCATAGTAGAAAGCAAAGCCAAAGGATATTGGATATATTTTGTTAGGTTTTTTGCTTTTGACATTTTTCTAACTTAAGCCAGTCCTAAAGCAAAGATAGATGCTCATGATCATCATTGAAGGACACAGGTTCACTAATTCCTACCAGTGGGAAGCTGTTCTGACGCACCATGACCAAACTGATGGGTATACAGTGCTTGTCTACAGGAGCAGCCCATAATAGACAGAAAATCCTGTGTACACCAAGATGATTTGGGAAAATCAAATAAAAATCACTGCAGCATATCCGTGTGCATGTTTGTTTGTTTGTGCATGTGTGCATGCAGGTACATATCCACATGCCCGATTTACGGACCTCCCTTTGATGTCCTTCGGTAGACATCAGGCTAAGAGCCCTGCTGTGAAGGAGTGGACAGCCCCTTCAACTGAACCCCAAATTCAATGTGATGACAAAGATCCATGTGAGCCCAGTGAAAGGAGAAACCGCCTTTTCTAGTGGCCTTAGAAAAGGCTTCACAAGGACCCAATAGATAACATTTGAGCTGCAACTTTAAGGTTGTGTAGAAGGTTATTAGGTCCAGAAGTGGAGAAAGTATATTCTAGCAGAAATTAAAAAGGGAGAAGGTATAACTTGGGAAATGTTGGGGACTGTGGATGACCCTAATAAACTAAAGGGTTATGTTGGAAATGTTTAGCTACCGAGACAGAGCTAACTGCTCAGGCCTGAATTTTAACTCTACTATTTATTTCTTTGACCCTGGAAAAATTATGTAATCTCTTTTGCCTCAGTTTTCTCATTTTTAATATGGAAGAGCAGTTGGGGTCGACGTGTGCTAGGCATCTTGTGTTTCTGCAGGTAGGATTTCTTTAATCCCTCCTTGCCACACTAAATACATGAACGCCCTATGATATGGATATAGCCACTCTGCTCTTTCTTAAGGGTAACAATAACAATAATAGTACTAATTCTAGTAGATGAAATATAAGAAACCTCTACTTTATGCCAGGTATTCTAATAAGTGCTTTGCATGTATCCTCACATCTTGTCCTAATAATACTTGAGATAAAAGCTGTCATTATGTCCATGATGAGGAAATTGAGGCCTGGATATGCTAAGTGACATAGCCAAAACAGCACAAATAGCAGTAAGAAAGTTGGACTTAAATCAGATTTTTCCTTCTCTGCTGTGTTTAAAATTTCCTCTGGTGGTTGATTTTCAGTTGTATTCAGTGAACTTCATGCTCTGCCCCTCAGATTGATGCCTCCCATGGATGGTCTGCTCACATCCGATTGGCTTCTTTCCATGAAGTTGCTTCTCAGATCATCCTCCCCTACTGTCTGCACACACCTCAGTGTGTGTGCAAGTAATACATGCCCCCACTTGACCTGGAATTGAGGAAAACTGCTTCAGCTAGAATGCAGGGGTGTAGGACCCTGCTTGTCTGGGAGAAGGAATTTGAGGGACTAGTGAGCCATTGTCAAGCATGAGTAAAATACATTTTGCCATTGAAAGTAATGGCCCAAACCACAGTAACTTTTGCACCAACCTAATAGTACCCCTGATACCTCTGCATGGCAAAAAAGTGTATTAAGCAAACTTTGTAACTGCTCTGGGTTTCACTTGCATGATCAGGAAACTAAACAGAGGGGAGAGAAAGAAAAAGAAGACCAAATAATAAAACAATATTTTAAAAAAGGCTTATAGGATCAGGGCATGGTTCTTTTCTGGGGTCCATACAAACATGCTATTCCTTCTTATTTCTTCTGAGGAATTCTGTCAGGCTACAATCAATGGAGCAGACTGTTCTGCCTTGGGGGAAATGACTCCAGCTGGATCAAGCTTGATTTATCTGTTGTTTATATTTTTGAATTTCCTCCTTCATATCTTTTCCTGTAAAATTATCCATCTGGCTCAAGGTTATAGAAAAAGAGTGTTGATTTCTGCCATTTTTATTTATTTAGGTTGATTCTGTGAAGTAGCCTGGTAAAGAGTAAACCGGGACAGAAGCAGAAAATGGGGCTTGCCCGCCACTCTACCACTCTTGGGAAGATTGAGGCTAAGGGTGCAGTCGTCCACAGCCTGTAAATACCCTGGACTCCTTTCTGATTCTGATTCTAAAACAGCATCTGAGGCTTCCTGCCACAGTGGATAGAATCCTTCCTCCTGCTTAAGACAGTCACATTGAAAGTCACACAGATGGACTTTCTGGGTGGCATCATCTGCTTCTCTTAGTATCCTTCACCCACATTTTCATTATACAATATATTTTGAGCTGTGTTGTTGTCATTTCAAAGGCATATTTGTACATATAAATTAGCAAGAGATTTCATTTACCCAAGTAACATAAGAGAAACCTTTGCCTGAAACCTCTCTCCAAGATTACCTCCTTTACCATAAAAAAAGTATTACTATACACTTTCGCATGTGTTGACCATTTGGTCTTCCACATGAAAGCCTATAAATGAGGAAATCAGAATAAAGAAAATATTTATATTTGAAGCACTTTGAACACAAAAAGGGGTGCCATACCAATGGCTTCTTGCATTAGGGTTGCATTTGATGGCTCTTCACACTGAAGTTTCATTTTTGTGCATTTCTATCTTGAAGAAATTGCACCTAAAGCCCAGACATGTTTACAACGAACCCATGCAGCGAGGCTGTCAAGAACTTAGGTTTCCTAAGAACCAAGTAAGTTCTCAAAACATCTCAGGAGTTTCAACTAGTCCTCACAACTCTGCCATGAAGTAGGACATTTTTTATCTGCCTCCAAACAGGAGGTAAAACATCTATTTGACTTAAGGTCACAGAGAGAGGTGGGGAGTGCCAGAGAAGACCAAAACAAGAACTGAGCTTGATGTGAAATCAAACCCTGTTAGCTCAACAAAGTCAAGGAGAGAACACAGGGGAATATGGCAGTGCAGTCAATGTTTTTCACAGTGATGATATTATAATGCAGCAGACAAGGATGCTAAATGTATGCCTTGTGCCTTTTCTTCGACGGAGGAGACTCAGGAAATGGGGTGGGATGACGATGGACCAGTGTAGGCGAAGAGGAAAAAGCAGAGCTTGAAAGTTCATGTGTCAGTATAAGCGGTAGGCAGAGAGAGATACTGAGGCTGAATGTAGAAGTGATGAGGATGGGGAGAGTGAGACAGAAAAACCCATCATAATTATACGAGAAAGATGGTGGAAGAGATTTGATTGGCCTAGGAGTCAATAGGAAGGTTGAAGTGAGTGCGTATGTGGCTTAAGATCATCCAGACTATGATGCTTAGAGACTACCATGCCAAGGAGAGGAGTGGGAAGTTATTCCCCAAAGACTTGGACTCACATTCTTTCCCTGGGATAGGTGTACTGTTTCCATCATGAACATTTTGCTATTTTGTCTGTAGAAATATTTCCTGGCTTTCTTGAAGGGTATAATGGAGTTTATAATTCTTAGTGGGGAGAAATTATAGAAAGATTATATCTTCAGCCTACAGAAACTACCAGGTTACCCCTTCTCAAATCTGATTTAATTCTCTAGCACCAATTTGATCTCCTTAGTTGGCTCTAGATCTTGCCTGTGTAATCCTCTCCATCCTACCTGTCTTCTCCTCATCCAAACCATCATTCCCAGAGCTGTTCATGAAGCCTCTTTAGTCTGCCCCAGGCTTTACCTCAGATATCTGCTTATACTAACTGACTTGCTTCTATTCCCTAAGTCTTCCTTCCCCTCTAGTTCTGGGAGCATCTATCCTGAAGTGCTTTTCTCCTTCTTCTCTGTCTTTTAAACTCCAACCCTAATATTGCCTTTTTCTGAGAATCAAATGAGTTTCCTCATTCTTCATATGGAAAGCAGGTAAACCACCATCTTGCTTCTTGCCAATGGATTTGGTGTCTGGGGTATGTGGGGATGGAAGAAGTGGACATGCTCCCAAACCATCCCTTATTACACTCTTCCCACTAATGCTATAAAACTGTTGAAATAAGTCTCACAGCTCTGGGAAGATTATTTACAGGGGGACCACACGGCAAAAGTTTTCAACTCTTTTGAGTTAAGATAATAATAACAGTAACAATAATAACAAAAATAACAGCTAATCTTTATTAAACATTTGCCAAGCCCCAGACATTGTTCTAAGTGTTGCACATACAGTCATGAGTCACTTAACAACAGGAATACATTTTGAGAAATGTGTCATTAGGAGATTTCGTCATCGTGTGAACATCTTAGGGTGTACTTACACAAATCTAGATGGTGTGTATATTTACATTTATTTATTTAGAGACAAGGCTTTGCTATGTCACCCAAGTTGGAGTGCAGTGGCACAATCATAGCTCACTGAAGCCTCGAACTCCTAGGCTCAAACAATCCTTCTGTCTTTGCCTCTCAAGTAGCTATGACTACAGGTGTGTGCCACCACCCCTGGCTAATTGTTTTTTTTTTTTGGAGAGACAGGGACTTTCTCCTTTGCCCAGACTGGTCTTAAACTCCTGGCCTCAAGTGATCTTTTTGCCTCCGCCTTCCAAAGCTCTGAGATTATAGCTATGAGCCATTGCACCAGCTCATATTTGTATTTACATGTTTTTATTCATATAAAAACCCAAATGTTCCAACATCACTTCTGAATATCAGTCATTTCCACACTGTGGTCTGCAATGCCAATATCAAGTGCCGTATATCAGGTTTCTACATATGGTCCATTATAATTTTATGGAACATCTTCATATATGCAATCTTTCATTGACTGAAACTCAGTCACGAAGCATATGACTATGCTTAACTCATTTAATCCTCACAATTATCTTATGAGGTTGGTACTATTATCAGCTGAAATTGAAAGATGAGGAAATCAGGCATAGAGGGCATTAAGTAACTTGCCCATAATGGCCAAAATAAGAAGGGATGATGAAAGTATAGAACAACTAGAACTCACACACTGTTGGTGGGAATTTAAAGTGCTACCACCACTTTAGAAAACTGGCAGTTCTTATGAAGTTAAACATACATCTACCATACAGTCCAGCCTTTCCACTCTTAGGCGTTTACCCAGGAAAAAGTGAAAAAAAAAATATCCTCATGAAGACTTGTTGTGAGTGTTCATAACAGCTTTATGCATAACAGCAAACAACTCTGAACAATCCAGATGTCCATTACCCGATGAATGTGTAAGCAAGTTGTGGTATGTTCATATAAGGGAACACTCTTCAGCAATAAGAAAGAACAAACTTCTGATGTATGTAATAACATGGGTAAACATACAAAGCATTATGGCAATCAAAGGAAGGCAGACACAAAGCGATTATGGAATTATATTTATATAAAATTCTAGAAAAGAAGTAACTAGTGATAGAAAGTAGATGAGTGGTTTCCAGGTGCTGGAAGTCAGGAGAGGAAATTGACTACAAAGGGGAAGAAGGGGCTGTTTTTTTTTTTTTTTTTTTTCTTAATTGCAGTGATGGTCACACAGCTGTACACATTTAACAAAAGTCATTGAATTGTACGTTTAAAATGGATGAATTTTATTGCCTATAAAACAATAAATCTGATTTTAAAGAGGAAAATAATGCACAACTCACTTAAAAAATAAATCTAACTGTTCTAGTCCCAGAGATAGACTCTAGGCAAATCACCTCAATATTTATGGCAACAATTTCTTCTCTAACATGAGAGTGTTAATGAAAGTCTTCTCTAACACATGTAATTATTGTAAGGACAAATTAAGATAATGAATAATAGATAAGAAAATAACTTACAAATGAAAGAATGTCACTTTCTGAAGTAGGACCTCAAGGTCTCCCAGAAAGTTCCCTTCCTGCACCCTATTCTGTCATGAGGGGGCTCTGCCCAAGATAAAGCAGCCTTTTGGTAGCCATCACATGATACTGGAAAAGTGGCCACCTCAACTCAAAGTAACGCTTTCTATGTTAAGATGTATTTATGGAAACTCCTAAGTCCATGAAATGAAGATATATTTCAAAATGAAGCAATATGAGAAGAGATAGAGACACACCTAATTCTAAATTGTTAAACTTATTCTTGCAGTGTAACTAGCTAGCATGGTTTGTGGAATCAGACAGTTGTAGATTTAAGATTCGGATGCGCACTTCTGAGCTGTGAACCCATCTCTAAGCTTTTTTTCATCTGTAAAATTAGGAAATTGGGATGAGGATTCCATAAGATAATAAGACTTAGTGTGATGTCTTGCATAGAGGAAGTATTTCATAATAATGATAGTAAATTACAAATTACTGAATTTATTATTACTGGGATTATTGCAACTGATCATTTTCAATTTAGTTTATGTATAACTTTTGCTTTATCATTGCTAATAATTTTTTTAAATCATATTTCCTGGGTCCAGCTTGCTATTCCTATTTGATAAACAATAAGTGTTTTAAGATTAAAGATGTGTTTAGTCTAGGATTAGTAGGAGACCTGGACATTACTACTGACTATTATTAGATAAGATACTCATTCTCCTTAGGCCTCAGTCTCTAGAGGGTAGAAAAAGTCACAACCCACCTTCTAAATTTTGATGAGGATGTCTTCCATATTTATGAAGCTGCTAACCAACCACACTGTAACCCCTGAGAAAATTACTCCACTGGAGGAGCAGTCATGATAGCAGATGTGTTTCTTTCTCAGTGATCAGTTCTAATTTGATAGTTTATTCATCAGTCCCTTCTTTGGTCTGAGATCAATAGAGCACCCCACAAAGCGGGGTTTCTTGTAGGCTTCCCAGAGCCCCAATGTCCTGATTCTCCTTCTATTCCTATACTTGTTCTCCCCCCATAGTTGATGGCAACTCCTCTGACTGCTCAGGTCTGAGTTCTTGAAGTCACTCCTGACATCTCTCTGACACCACACATTCAATTTCTCAGAAGTCCTGTTGGCTCTGCCTTCAAAATATGTCCAGAATCTGACCACTTCTCACCTCCTCTGCTGCTACTAACCTAGTGTTACTCATCATGCTCTCTTGCCTGGCCAACTGCCACAGCCCCTTAACTGGTCTCCACGCCTCTAGTACTTCTATTTTTAGGCTTTTTATTTTCTTTCTTTATATTTGTCTGTCAAAATCAAGTAGATATAGTAGCACTGTTTTAGTCTATTCAGGCTGCTCTAACAACATACCATAAACTGGGGTAGCTTTCAAACAAGAGAAATTTAGGTATCAGTTTTCGAAGATGGGAAGTCCAAGATCAAGGTGCCAACAAATTTGGTATCTGGAGAGGGTCCTCTTTTGGCTCATAGACAGTGCCTTATAGCTGCATCCCCACATGGTAGAAAGGGGCAAGGCAGCTCTCTAGGAGCTCTTTTATAAAGACATTAATTCTGCTCATGAGAGGAGTGCCCCAAAAGCACACTTTTGAACACTATCCCCTGGGGGATTAGGATTTCAACATATGAATTTTGCAAGAATACAAATACACAGACCACAGTAAGTATGTATTTATAGAAAATGAGATTAAAAAGTTCCATGGTCTGTTAAACATATGAACTACTGAATTTTTTTATCTTTATGATCAGAGGAAACTATGGAATGTAATTTATATTGAAAGCCTAATATTAGAAAAGTAACCAGGAATAAAACCAACTCTGAAGAAAATGTGCAATTTATCAAATTGCTCAGGATTAATGTATGTTATAGAAGCAAACTATATAAAAATAAGAATGATGGGCCCAGTGTGGTGGTTTATACCTGTAATCTCAGCACTTTGGGAGGCCAAGGTGGGAGGATCACTTAAGCCCAGAAGTTCGAGACTAGCCTGGGCAACATGGCAAGACTCTATCTTTACAAAAAATAAAAACAGTTGGCCAAGTATGGTGGCACACACTTATGGTCCCAGCTATTCAGGAGGATAAGGTGGGAGAATCACTTAAACCTGGGAGGTCGAGGCTGCAGTGAGCCATGATTGCACCACTGCACTCCAGCCTGAGAGAGAGTGAGACCCTATCTCAAAAAAGAAATTAATAATAAATTAAAAAATTTAAAATACCACCTCATAAACTTATTAATTACTTCAAAATAAAACAAATTTTATCTAGGATAAGGTTGATATGATAATAAATATCCTCTGTAACCAGAAATGTGCAGAGTCACCTTCAATAATTGTTTTAGCTAAAGTTTAATGATTATTTTGGATCATTTCCATTTCACAACTCTATTAATTCACAATCACTTTTACAATTGATGTTTATTGCTATAATGTTTTTATTTTATTCTTTTTATAACAATAGTCTTATTGAAGTACAGCACACATGAGTATAGAGATTACACATCTACAGTGTCAAGCATTTTTACATTGAAATCTTTTTATATTCTTTCCAAGTTACCTCTCTCCCCATCAAAGGTAATTACTGTCTGACTTCTATTACCCTAGATTTTTTGTTTTATAAATTTATATAAAATCATAATAGTATACACTCTTTTGTGCCTCCCTTTCCCCCTTCGACATTACTTTTGAGAGGTTCATTCATGCTGTTTAGATGGTAGTTCATTCATTTTAAGTGCTATTTAATATTTGATTGCATGCAAACACACACACACACACACACACACACACACACACACACACACACACAGGATCTATGTAATAAACCACTCTTAGGTTATACCTAAGAGAAATGTATAGAATGTGCACCAAAGAAGGGGTTTAAGAATGTCCATAGCCACACTAGTCCAACTTAAATGTCTAGTCAACATTTTCTCCCATTCTGGCAGCTTGCCTTTTTATCTCTTAATAATCTATGTTAAAGAACAAAAGCAATGGTACAAGCTTGTATTCCAACTACTTGGGAGCTGAGGGAGGAGGATCACTTAAGGCCAGGAGTTTAAGATCAGTCTAGGCAACATAAGAAAATCCCCCTTTTTTCTGAAAAAGGAAGTAAGAGAAGTTCTTAATGTTGGTGTTACCTGATTTAACAGCATTTTTCTGTAAGAATGGTATATTTATGTCCTGCTTAAGAAATATTTGTTTAAACTAAAGCCATTAATATTATCTAGAGAATAGCTATGTGTATTAGTTCATTTTCATGCTGCTGATGAAGACATACCTGGTAGGCAATTTATAAAAGAAAGAGATTTAATGGATTTACAGTTCCACATGACTGGGGAGGCCTCACAATCATGGTGGAAGGCAAGGAGAAGCAAGTCATGTCTTACACGGATGGCAGCAGGCAAAGAGAGAGTGAGCTTGTGCAGGGAAACTCCTCCTTATAAAGCCATCAGCTCTCATTGAGACTTATTCACTATCACGAGAACAGCACGGGAAAGACCTTCCCCCATGACTCAATTACCTTTCACCAGGTCCCTTCCACAAAACATGGGAATTCAAGATGAGATTTGGGTGGGAACACAGTCAAACCATATCACTATGCTATCCTCTAGAAGCTTTATTGTTTTACCTCTCATGTTTATACCTGCAATCTACCTAGAATTATTTTTTATCATGGAAGTTAGGGTCAAGATTAATTTCTTTTCCTGTGTGGATATCCAATTTAACCAGCACCATGTATTGATAAGACTATTGTTCTTCAATGTCATCTTAATCAACTAGTTTTAAATAACACTAACCAGAGGAAGTAAAAGCTGAGAAAAGTGTTTTATTCATCACTTATACTATATCTTTTTGTTTATGTAAGTATCTGAAATCTATGGTAAAAGATTTCTCTGATGAAGACTAACCAGTCTTAAATTTTAATGATCCTTAAACCAAGGCAACAGTAAAGTCTTACTATGGTCTTGAGAAAGTGACTTTTATTGATTTTTGTTTTGCTTTTGTTTCTTCTTGAATAATTTTCAAGAAATAAAATGGATAAATGCTTAAGGTCAATTTTATTTTCCCAAGGCAAAGCATACTTCTGTTGAAGAAATTTGGACTTTCATATAAAGAAAAAAAAAGTAGCCTAGTCAATGAAATGTAGTTAGCATCATGTAACTGGAAGATACTTAAGTTTCATAGATTATTGAAATAATGTAAACATATTTTTTAAAGCGTTGACTTCCGAGGTTCATGGAAATTGCACACTCTGCTTAGACATCAAGAGATATAATGTGAAAAGCACTTGACTCACAGCCATGCTCCTGGGTTCCTCTTCCTGCTCTGCCACTAAACAGCTTTGCAGCTTTTCTTCATTTTCCTCTTTCTTACAATTAATTGGGCCAGATCAGTAGTCCTGAATTATTTTCCTAATATGACTGTGTCATACATGGTTTATTGTGCAGCCTACCCCTATGTGCTGGCCTGGATTACAATCTGACTCCTGTTAATTAGTTTCATTTCCAGCTTTACCTCCTCCTCAAGGAAGCTTTCCTGAAGACAAGAAAATAAAAGGCTCCTATGGAACAATACAGTTTCATTCTCTCTAATTGATTAATAATAATAATAATATATATATATTTTGAGACAGTCTTGCTCAAGCAAGCTGTCACCCAAGCTGGAGTGCTGTGGTGAGATCTCAACTCACTGCAACCTCTGCCTTCTGGTTTCAAATGATTCTCCTGCCTCAGCCTCTGGAGTAGCTGGGATTTCAGGCGCCCACCACCATGCCTGGCTAATTTTTATATTTTTAGTAGAAATGGCTGGTCAGGCTGGTCTCAAACTCCTGATCGTGTGACCTGTCCACCTTGGCCTCCCAAAGTGTTGAAATTACAGGCGAGTTATTGTTCCTAAAATCTTTCTGTTGGCCACATTAATCTGAGCACTTAGAATTGCCTATAATTCCTCATGAGTCTTCTTTTCTTTCCCTCAGTTTTTGTTACCAAAAAGACCTAGATATTATTGGCTTTTCTTGCAACACAAAGATGATTGCTGATTTTTTCCAGCAGTCCCAAGGGAATGTGTAGTTTCTCCTATGCATTCTCAACTAATTCCACCTTGTGACCAAAGGCATGTGTTTATTTGCCACAGGATTAAAGGTTAAAGATAAGCTTTTGACTATAACATAGTGAAATTAGTTGACAACTTGTGGCAACCATATGCCATTGAATCAAATATGCCATCAACTGTAAGATGAACCATCATTTTAAACACAACAAAAGAAGATGCTCTCAAGTAAACTGTTAACACTACCAATTGTAACATATATCCCCAATTTAAAAAATATTAAAATGCATAAAAACTGTCTTGGAATCTATGAAATACAGTAATAATTGTTTCTCTATCAAAATAATTTGTTCCATCGTATCTAAGAAAATATAGATATGAGCATGGTAGTCACCAAACAGACCTGTCTGGGGATTTCTGGGTTTCTCTTGCCTGTTGCATTAGAATACTGGTAGATGGGTCCAAGGAATGTATTTAAAAATAAGTTGGCCAGCAATTAAAAAAAACAGTCCCCACCTGGTTCTGATGATCACTCATTTTTGAAAACTATCGTAACAGAGGAAGCCCACCTCTGAGAATTGGCTTTACATCCCTGTTGTTCTGTTTCTGTTACCTAATCCTTAGAATCAGCAAAAGGGGATATTAGTGGAAGAGATACCTGGTATGTTGCTGTTTTTTTATCTTCCATAAAGAGAAAATGGATTGATGGAATAATGCTTTCTATGGTTTCAAAAAGTTGCAAATGTGAATTCTGTTAATGCTGAAATAGATTCTTGGCCACAAGTATAAAACAAGAATCAATCAGAGAGTTTGGTATTTTTAAAAAGAATAAGTTGATTATAAGAATCATAAGATAGATTGGCTAATAGTGGAATTAGCCAGTTATTTCTTTTTTATTTTTCAAGTAAAATCACTAGGTTATCCAGGGATTATATAAACATAGTGTATTTTAAATGCTGCAAGGCATTTGACAAGCCTCCTATGATATCCTTGAGTACTTGATGATGAAACATGTACTAGTCAGTAGTAAGCAAATTCAAGTCTCAAGGCTGGGCAAATAAATAAAGCAAGGTTCTATCCTTGGCCTTATCTATTAATAACACGTTTGTTCAACTTGAATATGGCTAAAGCTGGGAGGGCTCACTAGTACTAAAGCAATTCAAACAGAGATGGGCTGTACGATCTTGACATGCTGGGATCTTAGGGCAAAAACAAACAAACAACCGCCATGTAACTGAAAACTGTGAAGTCTCATATTTAGGTTAAAAATATAATTTGAATAGTATGGTATAAGTACAGTTAAGATATCTGAAAAATTCTTGAGTATTTTAGTTGATTTAAAGTTTACTATAATTATAAGGTATAATGTGGTTGTTGAAAAGCTAAAAGTATTAGCATGCTACAAGGAAACTTGCCAGCTCCTTTAATAGAACAATTTCCAACTCTCCAGGCCTGCTCATAGACAGAGAGTCTCCAGTTAGGGAGGGGCAGCTGGACCTCATGGCTCTTCTCTTATCCTTTAAGAAACTTCACTGGCACCCACAAATTGCCCCCTATACATTCTTACTTTGGCACAGCCATAATTTAAGCAGATAGGATGGTCTCATGACTGTAATTTAAGGCCTCCAGGAAAACTGGAGAGAATTTCTATATAAGGAGCATCATATACAATTGGCCTCTGGGAATGGTTTTTCTTAAGAACAGAACCCTGGCTGCCCTCTGGGTCCACTGTGGGTGTGACCCCTGCCCAGTGAGAGGGTTTTATCTCCTTGTTAACCACCTAGTCTACTTCCTTGTGCAGTGTTTATTTTCCCTATCACCTAAGAGTCCTTTACATACTTCTGAAGACCCAGAGTAGAATGAAGAACATGATTCACTTTTTTTTTCTCATTGTAGACTGTCTTCCAAGTTATAATTCGATTCCCAGAAAGTATCTATTCCATGGATAAATGACTCTGGGAGTGACTACTTCATTACAGTGAGATTTCAACTTCTACTTATGTGGTTGGCATATGTGGTTGGCATTACAATATACTTTGGCATCAGTAGGACAACTGTGTCATAATGCAATATTCCAACATTAGTATGAGATACACACATGTGTGCAGAGCAGAGATGTCTTCCGCTTCAAACCATATTATCACCATATTATAATTTATATTATATGTTATATATATAACATAATAGCTCTCATTCTGTGGTATACAAATATTACACTAGAATGTTACATTCAATTCTGCATATCTAAACTCAAGGGAAACTTTGACAAACTGCTGAGGTTCCCAAAATGCATCTTAACTGTGGTTCCCAATCTAGTTCCCAAAGAACCAGATTGAAAAAAATTAGCAAAGAGAAGCTTGGGAAATAGTATAGGAATAGTACAAGACATATGATCGCTCTCCTCAAATTCCATTTAGATGAGGAAGCACTTGAAGGATATTTGGACAATGTAACTTTTAAGGTTTTTTTCAACTCATTGACTACTGACTCTCTGACTCATTCTATTTTTTCTAGATGGAAGTACTAAGACCAGTTGGTATAAATTACAGGGAACCGAATTTCAACTCAATATGATTAAAACCAAAAACCAGCAAATACCTAGAACTACCTCTATTAAAGAGACCCTGTTATGATTTCTGTCCATTGTTTATACCCTTTAAAAATTCCCCTGGAATGAGTGTTGGTTAATGACTGCTTAATAGTACTGAATCTGCTTGGTTCGAACCTTAGCTCCACCATGTTGAGTTGTGACCTTGGGTATGTTTTTCAAATTGTGTTTCTCAGTTTTTTTAACTGGAAAATTTAGATAACAATAAAGTTTTTAGGGACAAAATAACTTATAATTTAAAAATTCTTAGAACTATAAATGGTAAATACTAAATAATTAATAATTGCTGAGTGTTGTTAGTTCTTTCCAAACACTAATGTTTTGTGATTCTAATCCTAGCTGTTTTTAATGTGTCTGGCATTCTTTGTAGATAAGAAAGAGTCTATTTATACAAAACTCAGATAAGCAAAAGGTTGGATTCTTGGGCTTCTCTGGTTGTGTGCTATGGCTTGACATTTTATTTAGTAGAACTATGGAGTAGATATTAAAACAAGTAAGTTTATGCCGTTATATAAACAATTTATCATTTGGTGCTTTTTATATGACTAATTTAAATTTGATTTAGCATTAATAAAATATTAAATACAAGAATAGTAGATAATGAAAAAATGTAAACAGGTTGGAAGTACACAATTAAATTTAAAAATTCTTTTGGACTACATTTTAAGCATATAAATAAACATATATAGTTTTATTTATGTTTATTCACCAAAACTTGAGTAATATTTACAAATTGCTTTACAATTTCCTCTGTACACTGTTACATTTTAAACAAAAGTTTCCTTAGTGACATAGATTTTTTAAAATTCTGTAAAGAGTCTTGATTTGCTTATGTTATGTAAAGTTGTAGGGACTGGTTGCTTCAGTGGAGGCTTGGGGTCCCTGGCTCCAGTCCAATCTGCATATCACAGATCAACTCAACTTAAAAAAATGAGTTACCCACAGTCTTTTTAGAACAATGGTTTATAACACTCCTCTAGGAATATATTTATTTATTTAATGACCGTTTAGGTCGTACCTTTTTTTTTTTTGAGACACGGTCTCACTCTGTTGCCCAGGCTGGAGTGGAGTGGCATGGTCTCAACTCACTGCAGCCTCCACCTTTTGGTTCAAGTGATTCTCATGCCTCAGCCTCCTGAGTAGCTGGGATTACAGACACATGCCATCATGTCCTCTAAGTTTTGTATTTTTGCAGAGACAGGTTTCTGCCACATTTCCCAGGCTTGTTTTGAACTCTTGGCCTCAAGGGATCTGCCCACCTCGGCCTCCCAAAGTGCAGGACTGCAAGTGTGAGCCATCACAACTGGCCTTGTTTCATTTTTTTAAATAGCTGAAAACAACACTTTACAGAGTATTCAAAAAGTCAGAAACATAGGATTAATTTATTTTCAAACAATGTATTAGTAACATTTTGATATAATATGCTCAATATATTTTCCTTCAACTTCCACATGCCATCTCAGGTAAGTGTCACGAAAGCAATAAATCCAATTGTTAATCTAAAGTATGATATTAAAAATACACTGTATTCCCTGTGTTTTGAGACTTTTTGGACAAGATTTGGGGTATTTTTACAATTTCCTATTGTTTCTTTGAATAGACAGGTATTTAAGCTCTTAAAAATTGGGAAAATATTCAGTGGAAAAAAAAAAAGTGTGGTTTCCAGACCTTACGCCTTACATAGAAGGTAACACTTGGAAAGTAACACGTTAGCTCAGAGCCATGATCAAACTTTTCCTGAGGAGTTTCTGGCTTTGGCATTATGTTTATTTATTTATTTATTTTAAATTAACCATTTTTAAAATATATATTTTTAATATCCCCACAAGTTATTTGGGTAGAGGTGGTATTTGGTTACATGAGTAAGTTCTTCAGTGATTATTGTAAAATTTTGGTGCACCTGTCATCCAAGCAGTATACACTGCACCATATTTATAGTCTTTTATCCCGTGCCCACCCCTATTATTCCCTCCAAGTCCACAAAGTTCATTATATCATTCTTATGCCTTTGCATCCTCATAGCTTAGCTTCCACAAATCAGTGAGAAAATATGATGTTTGATTTTCCTTTCTTGAGTTACTTCACTAAGAATAGTAGTCTCTAATCTTATCCAAGTCGCTGCAAATGCTGTTCATTCATTCCTTTTTATGGCTGAGTAGTATTCCATCATATATATATGTGTGTGTGTGTGTGTATATATATATATATCACAGTTTCTTTATCCACTATTTATTGGTGGGCATTTGGGTTGGTTCCAGGTTTTGCAATTGTGAATTGTGCTGCTATAAATATGCCTGTGCAAGTATCTTTTTTTGAATAATGACTTCTTTTCCTCTGGGTACATACTCAGTAGTGGGATTGCTGGCTCAAACTGCAGTTCTACTTCTTTCTTTCTTTATTTTTATTTTTGGAGATGGAGTCTCTCTCTGCCACCCAGGCTGCAGCACAGTGGCGTGATCTCAGCTCACTTTAATATCTGCCTCCCAGTTCAAGTGAGTCTCCTGCCTCAGCCTTCCAAGTAGCTGGGACTACAGGCACTCACTACCATGCCTGGCTAATTTTTATTTTAGTAGAGACAGGGTTTCACCATGTTGCCCAGTCTGGTCTGGAACTCCTAAGCTCAGGTAATCTGCCTGCCTCGGCCTCCCAAAGTGCTGGAATTACAGACATAAGCCACTGCTCCTGGCCTCTACTTCTAGTTCTTTAGGGAATCTCCACGCTGTTTTCCATAGTGGCTGTACTATTTTCCATTCACCAGTAGTGTAGAAGTGTTCCCTGATCACTGCATCCACACCAACATCTACTATTTTTTGATTATGGCCATTCTTGCAGGAGTAAGGTGGTATCGCATTGTGGTTTTGATTTGCATTTTCCTGATGATTAGTGATGTTGAGCATTTTTCTCCTACGTTTGTTGGCCATTTGTATATCTTCTTTTGAGAATTGTCTATTCATGTCCTTAGCCCACTTTTTGATGGGATTTGTTTTTTCTTACTGATTTGAGTTAAACTATCCCTGCATCCCTGGCATGTAACCCACTTGATCATGTTATCTTTTCGATATGTTCTTGGATTCAGTTAGCTAGTATTTTGTTAAGGATTTTAGCATCCATGTTCATCAAAGATATCAGTCTGTAGTTTTCTTTTTTAGTTGTGTACTTTCCTGGTTTGGTGTTTGATTCTGGCTTCATAGAATGAATTAGGGAGGGTTCCCTCTTTCTTTATCTTATGGAATAGTGTCAAAGGATTGTTACCAATTCTTCTTTGAATGTCTGGTAGAATTCTGCTGTGAATCCATATGGTCCTGGACATTTTTTTGTTGGTAATTTTTAAATTACCATTTCAATCTTGCTGCTTGTTATTGGTCTCTTCAGGGCATCTGATTCTTCCTGATGTAAGCTAGGAGGGTTGTATTTTTCCAGGAATTTATCCATCTCTTCTAGGTTTTCTAATTTATGTGCCTAAAGGTGTTCATGGCAGCCTTGAATGATCTTTTGCATTTCAGTGGTGCCAATTATAACATCTCCTGTTTCGTTTCTTGGTGAGGTTATTTGGATTTTCTCTCTTCTTTTCTTGGTTAATCTTGCTAATGGTCTCCATATGCTGCTCCGTCTGGAGCTGTAATCTAGTCCTGACTCCCATCCCCCATGATTCCCAAAATTGAAGTAGCATAAACACTTTTTAAGAATTCTGTGTATATCTTAAATTATTAAATTTATATTCTCACTAGTTATTGACCAAGAAAGAAAGGAATTTGACATCTGGAAGTTGATAGCTGGAAATGTTTATAAGATTTGGAGAAAGCTAACCCTTAAAACTCAGAATCACTCACTTTTACTCATGACTTGAGGGAATAATACCTACCCCTGACTTTCCTGAAAATAGCTGAACATTTCCCTTTAAGAAAGTGCTGCTTTTAACCAGTTATAAGAATACAAACTTACAAGGTCTGAGGGATAACATGCAGATTTATATTATGAAGACAAAATGTTACAACCAGAATTGGCTAATTGATATATATATTTTAAAATTTAGGTATTGCATTTACTCATTCAGTGTAATAAATATTTATTAGTGGCTACAATGGCAAAGTACTGTGTTAATTTCTGATCCTTAGACTTCAAGGAGAAAATGATATAGTAAGGCAGTCAGAAAATAATTCAGTAACTTTCCAGCCAGTATAAAACGGCATTTGTGACAAGTGCTTCCAAGGACTGGCCTGCTGATCTCTGAGCAGCTATAATATAATGGGAGGTTTGACTTATTTGGGGGGATGGCTTCCCTGATGGGTTAGTGTTATAGTGATCCCTTGATATTTTTAAGTGATCAGTTCCAAGACTCCCTAGGATCCCAAAATCTGTGGATGCTCAAGTCCCTTGTATAAAATGGCATAATATTTGCATATAAGCTATGCACACCCCCTCGTATAATTTAAAACATCTCTAGATTACTTAAAATGCCTAATACAGTGCCTACACATCACTTCATTCCTGTGTATTCAATGTAGTATTCAGTGTGCAGCACATTCAAGTTTTGCTTATGGAATTTTGTGGAATTTTGTTTTCTGAATATTTTTTGATCTGTGGTTGAATCTGTGGATCCAGAATTCACAGATAAAGGGCTGAGTGTAACCAGGTAAAAAGGCAAAGACAGCATTCTAAATCGTCAGAATGGCGTGTATACATGAGCTATGGGAGTGTTACTGGAAAGGGATCCTGCTCCAGACCTCAAGAGATGGTTCTTGGGCCTTGCACAAGAAAGATTTCGGGGCAAGTTCATAGAGTAAAGTGAAAGCACGTTTATTAGAGAAGTAAGGAAACAAAAGAATGGTTACTCCATAGGCAGAGCAGCGGTATGGGCTGCTTGGCTGAGTATACTGTGAAAGGAAAATAAATCTTGGGGCCCCCAAGTCACTAAGCTAAAGGGAAAAGTCAAGCTAAGAACTGATTAGGGCAAACTTGCCTCTCATTCTGTTCAAAATTACCACTCTGCTCACTGAGATAAATGCATATCTGATGGCCTCTTTTGGAGAGGCTAATCGGGAACTCAAAAATGCAACCATTTGTCTCTTAACTACCTGTGACCTGGAAGGCCCCTTCACGCTTCAAGTTGTCCCATCTTTCTGGACCGAACCAATGTTCATCTTACATATGTTGATTGATGTCTCATGTCTCCATAAAATGTATAAAACCAAGTTGTGCTCTGACCACCTTGGGCACCTGTCGTCAGGACCTCTAGAGGCTGTCACTGGGCTGTGACAATCTTAGCAAATCTTAGCAAAACAGACTCTAAATTAACTGAGACCTGTCTCTGGTATTCAGGGTTCACCACACTTATAGTTATTTCTCGGTTATATGCTAAAAAAGGGGTGGATTATTCATGAGTTTTTCAAGAAACGGGAGCAGATTTTCTGGAACTGAGGGTTCTTTTCCTTTTTAGACTATATAGGGTAATTTCTGGACATTGCTATGGCCTTTGTAAACTGTCATGGTGCTGGAGAGAGTGTTTTTGAGAATGCTAATGCATTATAATTAGCATATAATGAATAGTGAGGATGACCAGCAGTCACTTTCATAGGCATCTTGGTTTTGATGGGTTTTGGCTGGCTTCTTTACACCATCCTGTTTTATCAGCAGGGTCTTTGTGACCTGTATCTTGAGCCAACCTCCTATTTCATCCTGTGACTAGGAATGCTTAACCTTCTGAGAAGGCAGCTCAGCAGGTGTCAGCCTTATTTACTCAGCCCCTATTGAAAATGAAGTCACTCTGGTTCCAATGCCTCTGACAGTGGTGGAGATAACACAGGTAGGAGGGATTTAAAGAACACCATCATAGCTAAGGTACAGAGAACAGCATGGGGAATGCGCAAGGTACAATATGGGACTAGCTTTGTTAGGCAGTTTTGCTTTCAGTGATAAATCTTATTTCTTCTTCAAATTTCAATTAGCATTTTAATTTTGTGGTTTCTTTTTATGTAGTTTTTGAAGTTACCTTCTTATTACAAGTAAACTAGCTTTTGTTTTATATTGATAATAATTATAGTTTTTATTTTAAAATCAATGTATTTAAAAATAGGTGAACTTTAATTTTATAATAAATAAGATTACATATGTTTGTAGATTTGTCAAAAACCGTGAGTGGTATGGACATAATACAAGTCTGAGAAACAGTATATCAGGCCAGCATTTGGTTCATTATGGACCTTGGGCCAAATCCATCTGGCTCCTGCTTTTGAAGTAACATATTATTATAACACAGCCACATTCATTCATTTACTATTTTCTATGACTACTTTCTCCTACAATGGCAGAGTGAAGTAGTTGAAACAGAGTCTGTATGGCACTCAGAACCTAAAATATTTACCATTTGTCCCTTTACAGAAAGTTTGCTGACCTCTCTACAAGGCTATACTTTTAAAGCATTTTTAAAAAAAACCTTAATTATGACTCTATAATCATGACTCTATCAGGCAAAGATGTATTGAAAACATTTGTCCTACATTGCCCCTTTTCTACATTCAAGATGGTTTAGTGCCTGTCTACAGATCTGGAGCATTCCAGGAAACCTAAGGCTTGAGGCCATGTGACAACACTGGGCTATTATGAGAGTTTCTTTGTTTACTGTTTGACAGGATAGATTCTGTCTTCTCAAATTCTGTTTGATCAGAAACGCTGTAGCATAATAAAGGGAGCGGATGAATGACTGAGGCCCTACAGCTCCACTAAAGATTAGAGTAAAATCTGCACTTCAAAAGATCCTGCTAAAGCAGGGAAGGTCCTCAGCTTTCCATTTGAAAAGGGAGTGAGACAAGGGTATAGGGATGAAAGAACTGGGAGCCATCATTCCCAGAAGCATGTTGCGGAGCAGTGAGGGGATCACTTCACCTGTCCTTCAAGGTTCTGCCACGCTCTGCTGTCATTTTCCTTCTCAAGTTAACAGATATATTCTGACTCTGTCTTTCATGCTCAGTATTCTTGCAACAGAACAGAGCTCCTGACCACCTGTGTGTGTCCTTTGAGTGGATGGCAGCCGCATCGCTGCATTATAGCTCGTTAGAATGATGAGTCCTTGCTGTGCCCCAAGCACTGTTTTGGGTGTTTGATATCTATTATCTCATTTCATCCTCATCATGACCCCATCTGAGGTAAGTTCTATTATTGCTATTTTACAAAAGAGGACACAAGCACAGAAGGAGATTTAGTAACTTGCCCCAAATCACATAGTTGTTACTTGGCAGAGTAAAGATTTGAATCCAGATTTTCACTCCATAACCTGTTTTAAAATTATTATGTAAATTTACCTCTTTTCCAATCTGGATGCTCTCATGAAATGTGTTTAGGGGATCGAATCTACCTTGAAAGGGATAAACATGCTTAATGTTAATCCCTAATGAGACCAGGGTTTGCACAGGTGACACTAGAAAGACTGGCCTTGGTCAGGCTGGAGAAAGAATTTCTGTCCCCCATACTTGGCCTCTTCCTTTCCAGTCTAGACTTTTAGGGAGGCGGAGGTTTAGACTTTAGTTCTTGAATGTGGGCTGCCACAGTCAGCCCCTTTATATGGAAATAAGGCCTTAAGCACAAAGAGCATATGCTGTCCTGTATTTCAAATTAAATAGTTTCAAGTTACTTCATGGATTAATTTTCCTTTTGTTAATCCTTGGCAAAGTCTTATTTAAATATCCTGGCCTCATTTCACTTGTGTTAAGGAGTATCAAAGGGAAGAGACAATGGTGCATACCGAATCAGAATACCTAGAGGGAGAACCATATGCCCTGACTCCGAGACTAACTTGTGGATGACAACACCGAGCAGAAAACTCTAAGGGGAAATGGGATTTTCCAGGTGTAAAAGTTACAAGCCATAAACTCCTCCCACAGAAAAGCTGCCCAATTGCTAGCTTTAAATGATGCAATTGTGAGATGCAAAATACAATAACGATGATGCGGTTCCCATTTGGGGAGATGCTCACAATCTCCTAGAGAGACAAATATGAATGCATCCATCAAATATGCACACACAGTATATGTGAACCACAATAAAATGTGACATTTCATAATATCAGTATAAACCAAGAGTGTGGGGGACGGGTGCTATGAGCTATGCCAGAGTGGGGAGGAACAGGCAGGCTAGATGAGTGGGATGAAAGTTGCCGGAGTGGCTACATTGTCTGGGCTATATACCCTGCGGTTTGTTGTTGTGCGCCAGGAAACTTGAGGACACGGACACGCACGAGGAGTTTAGGAGCTGAGGTTTAATAGGTAGAAGAGAAGAGAAATACCTCTTGCTGTAGAGGAAGGGGTCTCCGAGTGGAAAGAACCAGCTGGTAGCAAATGCCCCGAATTTATCGTCCAGTTTGAGGAGGCAGTGTCTGATTTACATAGGGCTCAGAGATTGGCTCCATCAGTATGTCATTTACATAATAGGCAGGGAAGGCTGGTCACCCCACCCTAACCTTCTTATGCAAATGAGCTTTCAAGTTGATCTGCGCCTTCTTGTCTGGTTTCTACAGCACACGTGGCTGGCAGAGAAGGGAAGACAGAACCACCATCTTGAAATGTCTAGTCTGTAGTTCCTGTGGACACTCGCCTGTGCAAGCTCCCAGCTTGCAGGCTGCTCTGTTAGAAAATAATGTGGGGCTGCTTTTTATTAAAAAGAAAAGCCTTGCCAAGGACTCCCATACTCTTGGTATCTGCCTAAGTGATTTCTTCTTCTTTTTTTATTTAAAAAAATTTTTTTAAAGATGGGGTTTCACCATGTTGGTCAGGCTGGTCTTGAACTCGTGACCTCAGGTGATCCTCCCGCCTTGGCCTCCAAAGTGTTTGGATTACAGGCGTGAGCCACCGCGCCCAGCTGTGATTTCTCCTTAACTCTTGTATCATACGTCACAGAAAGACAACAGAAGACAGACAGCCCAGATTGATCTTGTAGGACTTGGTAAGAAATTTTTAAGTGACCCAAAGAAAATGGAGGAGTCATTGCCAATGTTTAAGTAAAGAAGTAATATGTGTGCTTTAAAAAGAAAGAAAAAAAAACCCTGAAAGCTCATGTAGGACATATTGGAAAGAAAGTTGCAGAGTCGAGTACAAACTATTGCAAATCTGTACAGAGGATGAACAAGAGAGCACAGTGCTGTCCCTGCTGCTGGCCCTGCTGCAGGGACGTCGGGCAAGATGAGACTGGCTGACCACTGAGTTGGCAACTGAAGGTCATTTGTGGCAGTGAAAAGAGCAATTTCCTTGAGTGGTAGAGACAAAACTTTTCTTCAAGAGAAAAGGAACAATGAGAAAGTAAAGATTTCACAGTTTCGCTATGAAGGTGAGCAGAGAAACAAAGCTATAGGAGATTGGTGAAGACAGGGGACCTTTATTTTGTTATTGTGTGTGTGTGTGTGTGTGTGTGTGTGTGTGTGTGTAAGAAGGGAGGGAGCTATTAAAATACATTTGTTGCTGATGAGAATGATCCAGTGGAGAGAGGAAATTTGATGATGCAGACAGTAGTGAGATTAATATAGGCACAAAATCCTTGAGTCTGTAAGAAGTGATTGGATGCAGTATGCCAGGAAAGGTTGGCCTTATATTGGAACCCTGATGTTTACTCTTTAAATATGAGAAAAGCCAGAATACATGAATTTGTAGATGCAGTGAGGTTGAAAGTTTGGTGGTAGGTAGATAAGGCATCTTCTCTTCTCATTCTTCTATTTACTATAAGTGTCTAATTGCTTCTATTTTCTCAGTGCATAAAAAGTAGGTCATTATTTGACGTGAGAAGGGGCTAGGAGTGTCAGAGATTTGAGGGACAAAGAGAAGCTGTGAAATTGTAAGAGAAGTACTTGACAAGGGAAAGTTATTTGTATTGCCTGCCAGCGTTGAGGCCCAGTCTAGTTTTAAACTTAATATAAGCTCTCTTAGTTCCATTCTCCCTTTCATTAGCTGCTCCAGTAAAGGCATGAAGTAAGCAGATTGTGGACTTCTCCAGGCTTGAAATTTTGGAGATGATGTATAACAGGAGGGAGCGACAAATGAGTAATGAGGGTATGTATAAAAGGCATGAATTATAATGATGGATCATGTCATCCAAGCTGAGTAGAGTGAGGACATGAATTAGAATGGAGAAATAAGGTGCCAAAATAAGAGGTGATACCTCTCATGCTCCCATACATCAGGACCGGTCACCTAATTTGTGGGGCTTAGTGCAAAACAAAAATTTAGGGCCACTTATTCAAACATTATTAGGAATTTCAAGACCTGGGCATGATGGAATCTCACTTAGGATGAAGCAGGAGCGGCTGTGAGAAACAGACCTCTCGGACACTGAACTAGGGAGGAAGAAGTGATATATTTCAGCCAGGAGCAAGGCGATATATTTGTCTAACAGCCAAGCTCCTCTAACAAAGAGAAGCTCTGCCTTTATATAGGCTTACAACCCTAGATATTACACATGAAATGGTCTTGGGTTTACAGTTTTAGAAATTACATGTGAAAGGGTCTTGGTCGATGGAGTAGGAATGGGGTGGGGGTTTGATCTTGTTTAAGTAAAAACAATGCCTTCTGGAAAGATTCCCAAATACTATGCCTGCTATCTATAGGAAGGCGATTAAGAAGGCACCAGTTGGCCAGCCTTTTGCTAGAGTCTACATGCCTAGCGTCTAGTTGCTTGGGTCTCTTTCCTCACTCCCCCCGTTTGAGACCCTCACTCTATAATATTAGTGAGAGGTCTTTCATTCTCATTTTCCTGATTCTCTGAAGAAACTGATTGATAATGATTCATATAATACACTTGTGATGTCATTTTTTGTCTAACTACAGCAGTGATGAATCCTCTAATCATCTGAAGGAACAGGAGGAGTAAATAAGGGAGTAACAAACAAACACCTATTATTATTATAACACTTATGATGAGAGTCTTGAATCCTCCTGAGGATGAGAACCAACCTCCAAACAAGGACTCAGGGTTAAATCCATGCCACAGCTGCATAGGCACATGTGCCAGTTTAGTCATGTCTCTTACAATATCCTCAACTCCTTGACCCTGGTCGTCTATGTGTAGGCAGCGGTTGGTTAGATTGAATTTTCCAGACTTCTCCTTCAGCTGCCAGCAAATAATCTAGAGCCAGCTGGTTCTGACAAATCGCATTTCTCATTTGAGTTTCTTGTCAGGCCAAAAGGGACAGAGCTTTGCCCATTTAATTAGTATTTCTAAAACAGTCTGCAAGCGGATGATCTAGTTGAGCATGTAAATAGGAGTCCAGTATCCCCATGAACCATCCTCCGCCCATGTGGCCAGTCCACAATACTCATTTCTCTCTGGTGGCCATTCATCGTCTGTCCATTCACCTGTATCTAGGCTTCTTTTCTCCTGGGTGGAGTAGAATGGATATCCTAACAGCTCACCTGTCTTAACAGATAATAGGAAAAGAAAGGCTTGACGATGCCTATGACACAGCTACCTGTCCATCTTTCAGGCAGCTGTACATATGCTTTTACATCTGCATATCCAGTACAATCTGTCCAGTCTCTCCGGTACCCAGGATGATTCCAAGCATCCTGCAATTTTTGAAATTTTACGAGGGGGTTATTCACTATATAGATTGAGCTTCACCAGGTTACAGCACCCACTGTTCCATGATATAGTCACTGCCCTAAGCAGCTAAGCTTTCCTACTGGAACAGTGAAGCCTGTTCCTTCTCTGGCCAAACAGTATTGTCCAATAATTGAAACCTTTAAAACTCAGAATCTGTTCGTTTGAATCCTTTAAACTCAGGTCAGGTCAGGGACAGGATCAGAGGGTAATAACTCACTGGCTTCCCATGGCCACCAGTCACCCATAGTCATCCCTCCACATACATAGCAAGAAGTGACATTGAGGGAATGGGCCACATTTTCAGCAAGTTGGAGGAACAAGTTCTTTGTCTTTTTTGGAAGCTCCAGTATTGGCTCATTTAATATATCATAAAAGTGCTGGTACACTGGTGGGCTAAGCGTTTCTGGATTTTTTTTCCTGAATCTGGATACTGACTCCAGGGTCACGTCCATTTCCATCAATTCCTAGCACTACACTCTCCCCTTTTTCCCATTTGGTGACTTGGGGGTTCGTGATTATTAATTCTACCTAGTTACAATGTCCTGAGACACAGGGGACATTACGCCATGGAATGGTGTCCCTCCCCTTTACAAGGCGAACAGGATCATTTTTATCATTTTTCCAAGTGGCCCAGGTGATGCATGACCAATAAGGGCAGTCATAGCGCCAGTAGGTTTTCTGCCAGAGGTACTTATGCTCTTTTGCTTAACTTTGTTCCCGTTAGAGGGAACCATAGCCCTCCACCCCACGCACATTAGAAGGATAGGCATTGATGGCTGCACAGGCATCAAACCTTAGGGTGAACTGCTTTGGGCTTCCCTTCTCCTCTGTTTTAGCTATTAACTTAGTAGGGCTATTCCATCGCTCTGTTAGGAGTTTAATTTCAAAAGTCATATGTGTAGGGGACTCTGGTGGGCTGTAGCAGACATCGGGCTGTCCATCCCCTGGATTACACACCTTATACTGAGTACCATTATATAAACAGGTTCCTTTGTGTGTCCCTGTACACTCATAATAACCACAGAACAAAAGAATGGCAGTAAGTTTGCGTCCTACCTCAGTAGGTGCACACACTGAGAGCAGTCTCCAATGTTAATGTCCCTACTGTATAAGTCCAAATATTAAGAAGAGTGAGTCCCATGATGAACTTCCTCATGCTTCAGCTGTGTATGTGGACCAGCCGGCTTCTGAGATGTGGCTGCAGCAGGGTTCATTGTCTTTCTTTTTAATTTTTTTTCTTTTTTCACTAATTTTTCAATCATGCTTCTTCCAAGTCCCTCATTGTCCTTCTTAAGGTGATTCTGTAGTCATTATCTGGGTCTGGTCTAGCTTCCCAAGTTTCAGCTGCTGCTGGTTTCACACAGCCGTGGTGGATCCAGGCTGGGATTCCCTCTACCTTTACGGCTATGGGAGTGGTCAGGATCATGGTCTGGGGTCCTTTCCACCTCAGCTTCAGAGGGGCTACATTCCAGTCCTTTATCCACACACTGTCACCTGGTGAGAAAAGGTGAACTGGGGAGAATAAGCTTGCAGGACATCTCTCATTTACCCAGGTTGAAATATCCTGAGTGATTTTCCCTAGAGCTTGTAACTGCCGTCCTAACTCAATCTCTCCCCGCTCCTGAGGCGTTCCCGGGAGTTCCCGCAGTATGGGACAGGGCCTATGACTTCATAGGGGGAATATCCTGTCCTCCTAGAGGGAGTGCATCTAATTTTGAATAACTCCAAGGGAAGTGCCTGCACCCACTTTAATCCTGTTTCCTGATACACTTTCCCTAAGCTATTTTTGATGGTCCGGTTCATTCTCTCCACCTTTTTGGAACTCTGAGGTCGTTAGGCAGTGTGCAGTTTCCAAGTAATAGCCAAGGCCATTGCTGTTTTCTGGACCAAATCCACCACAAATGCTGGTCCGTTGTCTGATCCAACGTGCAGTGGCAGTCCAAACCTAGGGATGAGATCTCGAAGCAGCACACGAGTTACTTCATGGGCCTTTTCAGTCCTAGTCGGAAGGCTTCTACCTACCCAGAGTATGTGCACACCAGAACCAAAAAATAGTTATGTCCCTCACACTTGGGCATCTCAGTAAAATCTACTTGAAGATCTTCAAACGTGCTGCTCCATAAGCTTGAATGCCAGGGGAATAGCTGGACCTTGCCTTGCGTTGTGCTGCTGACATGTAATGCATAGCTGTGCCCCAGTTTTGGTCACAGCTGATAAGTGTGAGACGTAAAAATACTGGCCTAACAACCTCTCAAGTGACTCTTGACCTAAATGAGTGGTTTCATGTATGGCCAGTACAATTACTGCCTCTGATAGCTGCAGCATGGCTACCCTTCCATCTGGCAGCTGGATCCTTCCTTCTTTAATTAGTTGTCCCCCTTCTGGCTGGAGAAAGTCCTTTTCCTCCTTAGAGTAAGTGGGCATCAAGTTGGGTATCTGGGGAATCAGAAGGATTGCAACTGCTGCTCGGTAGGGAATAGACACTGCCTTATGAGCTGCTGAATCAGCTCGGGAGTTTTTCAGGGCCACGGAGGTGGGGGCCCGCTGCTGATGTCCACGGCAGTGCATGACCGCCACCCTCCAGGGCTTCCAGACCACTTCTAGCAACTGCAAAATTTCATGTAGGTACTTTCTTTCTTTTCCTCCTGAATTTAAGAGACCTTTTTCTTTGTACAGCACTCCATGTACTTGGAGAGTTAGAAAGGCATATAAAGAATCAGTGTAAGTGTTTACAACCTTATCTTTACTCAGTTCTAGGGCTCAGGTCAGAGCAAGAAGTTCAGCCTTCTGAGCCGAAGTACCCTGAGGCAGTGGCTTGGCCTCGATTACGGTGTCCAGAGTTACTACAGCATAGCCCGCACACCTTTCCCCTCGTGGAGTAACAAAACTGCTTCTATCCACATGCAACTCCCAGTCTACTGTTGTCCATGGCTGATCCCAAAGATTGGGCCTGCTGGAATAGACTGAGTCCAAGACTTCAACACAGTTGTGTTCAACCGGGCCCTCTGATATCAGGAGCAAAGTGGCAGGGTTTAAGGTGTTGTACACCTCAACGGTGATGCAGGGATTTTCACATAGCAGGCACTGGTATTCGGTCAGCCTGGCATTTGTTAACCAGTGATGTCCTTTGGTATTCATTAGAGTCATTACTGTGTGGGGTGCCTTGATATTTAAGTTCTGCCCCAGAGTTAGCTTATCTGCTTTTGTGCTAGCAGAGCAGTTGCTGCCAGGGCCCTTAAGCATGGGGGCCATCCCTTTGAAACTCCATCCAGCTGCTTGGAGAGGTAAGCAGAGGCCTGGGCCAAAGTCCCACTGTTTGGGTTAGAACTCCAACTGCCATTTTTTTTTTTGCTTTCTGCCACATATAACATGAAGGGATTTTTTAAATCAGGCAGCCCCAAAGCTGGAGCTGACATAAGTTTCGGTTTCAGCTCCTGGCAGGCCTGACCCTGCTGGGATCCCCATTCAAAGGGCTCCTTGTCTCCCCACTTCATCACATTATATAGGGGTTTGGCCTGTACTATGAAGCTTGGAATCCACAATCTACAGAAACCCGCGGCTCCCAGGAACTCCCTTACCTGCCTTCTAGTCTCAGGTTCTGGCAGGTTGAAAATGACTTGTTTCCTCTCTGCTCCGAGGTGGTGCTCTCCTGTTGGATGGTGAACCCCAAATATTGCACTTGCTGTCGGAAAATCTGGGCTTTCTTTTTAGACACTTTATACCCACAGTCCTCCAGGTGCCAAAGTAAGGCATCTGTTCCTTTTGCACACCCAACTGCCATGGGGTGTTCCAATAAAAGCTCATCAGCATATTGGAGCAGGGCACAGCCTAAGTCCTTAGCCAGAAACTGTTGGAGGTCATGGGCTAGTGCTTTCCCAAAGATGATGGGAGAGTTCTTGAAACCCTGGGGGAGGCTGATCCAGGTGTACTGGGTGGTTATACCTGTTTCTGGATTTTCCCATTTAAAAGCAAATAGTTTCTGACTCTCCAAGGCCAGCCCGATGCTAAAGAAAGCATCCTTTAAGTACAAGCAAGTGAACCAACTATCTTCCGCTGGCAATAATCCCAGCAGAGTGTATGGGTTAGGCCCAGTTGGGTGCAAAGTCACTGTGGCCTGACTAACCAGGTGCAAGTCCTGCACTGGCCTGTAGTCTTTGGTCCCCAGTTTAGGAACAGGCAAGAGGGGGGTGTCCCATGAAGACTGGCAAGGAACTATAATTCCATAGTCCTTTCAGTGCTTTAGATGGCCCTGAATGACTTCTAGGGCCTCTCGGGTAATTGGATATTGCTTTTGCCTAACTGGCTGAGCCCCAGGCTTGACGTCAATGAGCACAGGGGCCTGGTTGATTGCCACTCCAGGTGGATTGTCCTCTGTGCAGACCTTAGGCCATTGTTTTGCTAATGCAGGCTCTTTCTCCTGGTCTGGTTCAGTTAAGAAGAGCCTCCACTCTTCCTCACGAGGCACCCTGAGGGCCATTATGACTCCAGTTTTAGGCACTGCCAACTGTAAGATGCTATTCTTAGTGAAGGTGAGGGTTGCCCACAGCTTACTGAGCAGATCCCTTCCTAGCAGGGGCAAAGGGCAATCAGGCATGTACAAGAACTGGTAAATTACCTTGTGCGCCCCCCACCTCACAAGTCTGAGGCAAACAGAAAGACTTTCTTTGACACCCCAGTAGCACCAACAATATTGGTTGTTTTCTTTGATGGGGGTTGCACAGGGGTGGTCACCACCAAATATTCAGCACCTATGTCAATGAGGAAGTCAATGTCCTTGCCCCCCACTGTCATTCTGACCATAGGCTCCTTGGGGGCAATGAAGCCAGGTCCCCTTCACTCCAGTGGTCCTTCCATTAGACTGAACAGAGCCCTTTCACTTTTGTCTAAAGCCTTGTGCTTAAGATCTCCCTGTTTTCTTATTAGCTGGGGGCATTTGTCCTTCCAGTGTCCAAGTTCTCTACAGTAAGCACACTGATCATGTTGCAGGCATGGGCGAGCAGACTGGGTGGCTTTCCAGGAACTCCCTTTTCCCCACCCTCTTCGGGGCACTCCTTTAATAGCAGCAGCTATCAAGTCGGCATTTCATTGAACCTGAAGCTTGTTTTCTTTACAACTTTCTCTATGGCTCACTGATTCTCAGTTCACAAACACCTGGTTAGCTATTTCCAATAACTGTGAAGTATTCATGCCTGCAAATCCTGCCTATTTCTGCAATTTTCTCCTAATGTCCTTGGCACACTGACTAATGTCATATTTATCATGCGTTGGTTTTCGGTGCTCTCAGGATCAAAAGGAGTATACATGCAATAGGCTTCACATAGCCTTTCATAAAATTGAGCAGGACTTTCCTCTTTTCCTTGAGTAACCTCAGAGACTTTATTAGTTTGTAGCTTTCTGGGAGCCCCTTTTTATTCCTTCCAGTAAGGCTTCCCTGTACCGGATTAGCCTTTGCATGCCCTCCAGGGTGTTTGGATCCCACTGGAGGTCAGTCCCCGGTAACTGGACCCTGACATACTCTTGGGGGCTCTGGTAATCTGCAGGAACATGCTCCTCCAACCATTTAGAAATGGCTTGGAGTACTCTCCGCCTTTATCCGTGTTAAAAAGATAAATAAGCAGCTGGTGGCAATCAGCCCAAGTGGAGTTATGATCCTGAATAATAGTTTTCAGTAGGTCAATGAGAGCCTGTGGCTTCTCGGTATAAGATGCGTTGTTATTTTTCCAGTTGATAAGATCAGGCAAGGTGAACAGCAGGTACAGGAAACACGCCTGTCTACCATGTGGCTGTCCTCATCCACTCCCGTGTACCTATACTCTCTTAAAGCCATCTGCACCCTGGCCTTGGGTCGCAGATGGGCTGTCAGAAGGGCAGTTCCTTCCAGGAAGTAGGTGGCAATGGGAGGAGTTTTCTGCACTCTCTTTTGTCCACTCTGGGTGGTTTAGGTGTGTGCAATTCTTGTGGGGGTGCTGAGGCTTCTGGCCCAGGGGCAGGGAGTCCTTGAGGAGGAGGAGGCATTATTAGCAAAAACTCTTCTGCCACTGGATCTGCCAGAATCTTGGGCATTGTTGTCTCTGACACTGAATCTGCCCAGACCTTGGGAGTCCGTGTCTCTTGTTGAGGGGGTGGGGGGAGGTTTCTAGCTTCTGTCCCTTGGCCACTAAAACAGTCACTGCCTGTCCTCTTAACCACTGTGGAGGGTTTAAAACTAACTGTAACCACAAGTCCATGTATGGAAATTGATCCAGGTGTTCTGGTTCGCCACATATAACCTCATGCCATACTTTGGAGACAAGAGACCTGTCTAGGGTCCCCTCTAAGGGCCAATCCACCCCAAATGCTGGCCAATCTACCTCACATAAAGTCCTTAGCTTCCCTGGTGTCATAGCTCCTCCATAATCCCCACTAAATCCCTTCTTGAAAATTTTCAGCATGATCCCTAAAGGAGTGGGCTTGCTACGAGTGTGACCCATACCTATGCACTGAAAAACAATTCTCACAGTTAAGAGAGTGTTACTCCGCCCACAGCAGTTCCTGCCCAGTGAGTCACACTGCATACTCTCTGATTCACATTTGCTTCAGGCTGGTAGAATCTACTTTCTTTTGAAAGTATTTCAGATGCCACTTCACATGAGTTTGTTAATCCTCTCACAATGCCTAGATAGCGAAAGCTCCTCCGTATATCCTTACGTGGTCATCTCTGCTTCTAACCAGCCCCACAAATTGCTCAGAGTGTAAGGCCCCCTATAATGGGCCTGACGCTCCCACATTTCATGGCTGATGAGTCCAATTGGACCCCTCCATTCGCACGCACAATCTCTCTCCTCCCTCTACCCAAATCAAAACCATAAGCAGAACTTTCAAAGTTAGTTACAAAAGGAGAGAGAGAGAGCCAAGTTCAAGAGTGCCAAATCTGACACACATGGGTGATTAGGCCATGCTTCCACCTAAAGGAGGTGGGCAAGTTTCCCGGGATCAATCCTACTGTGTTTCTGTTGCCTGAATGCTCTAAGTACCCGTTCCTTCTCAGTGTTCAGCCACTGGATGGATCCATACTGCGGGGGCTTTCCTGCTCCGCACTGGCGAGGCTTTCCACCAGGCCAATACCTGCCTGTGAGTGCTCTCAGGAATTGCATCACCCTAGCTGGAGGGAGCCCCCTGCAGGCATGCTCCAAAGGGCTAGGTAAACCACCTGAGAGGCTTTGCCAGCTGTCTGCCAACCGAATCTCGCTTCCTGGTCAGGGAACCAAAATGAAGCAGGAGTGGCCATGAGAAATAGACCTCTCAGACACTGAACTAGAAAGGAAGAGATGATTTATTTCAGCTGGGAGCAAGGTGACATATTTGTCTAAAAGCCAAGCTTCTCTAACAAAGAGAAGCTCTGCCTTTATATAGGCTTACAACTCTAGATATTACACGTGAAGTGGTCTTGGATTTACAGTTTTAGAAGTTACATGTGAAAGGGTCTTGGGTTTACAATCTTAGAAATTACATGTGAAAGGGTCTTGGTCAATGGGGTAGGAGTGGGGTGGGGTTTGATCTTAAGTAAAAACAATGCTTTCCAGAAAGATTCCCCACACCATGCCTGCTATCTATAGAAAGGCGATTAAGGAGGTGCCAGTGGCCAGCCTTTTCTTCTATTGAAATGCAGTGTGGAAGTCAAGGGGGAGGGAATCCTAGATGCTTGGGTCTCTTTCCTCAAGGAGGCTGAGGCAGAAAGATTACTTGAGGCCAGGAATTTGAGCCTGCAGTGTGCTCTGATTATGCCTGTGAGTAAACATTGCATTCTAGCCTGATCAACATAGTGAGACCCTATCTCTAAAAAAAGAAAGAAAGAAAAAAAGCAAGAAATAAATGAAAATAATTTCAAGACTGTGACAACTGAACATTAAATGAATCATAGAGACTGTGTAAGCATGGGACTGTGGCTGCCGCACAGGGTATCCACCCATGTAGCTGGCCCTGCATATGTGGACATCCATATATGGAAGTCTGTTTTTGAAAACCCATTTTTATTTTTTTAGGTCCCAATATTAAGTGATTAATTATAAGTAGGAAAAAAAAGAAAAAAGTAAAAATGAGGTGGTAACTAGAGGCAGGGAATGTTTAAAATTTGTTTGGGAGAGACTAGTTGTTCTAAGATGTAATTATGCTAGTGAGAGGACAGGATTACTGACATTAAAAGGCCAAAAAACAGAGAGGCTAGGATCTTGGTTGTATAAGCTATGGGGCTGGTACAACCACTAGGATTTGGTGACTTGAGTAGTATTGATGGTGGTGATCAGGGATCTGGCAGGACAGCAGATGTCTACCGCAAGAGGATGGAATGGGCAGCTGCTCTGATGGTGTAATTATCAGAGTTGCTGATAAAATGGGGAAGAATAAGAAACAAAGGTGTGGAAACATTAACAAGGGGCTTGGAGGTTATTACCACACTTCCAGTCAAGAGGCACATGAAATGCTGCAGAAAAACTGCCCCATCCTGAGATGGCTGCAGGGGAGGCTGTGTTTTTAGAAGAAAGACAAGGTCAGTTGAGCAAAAAGGGTCATAGAATATTCAAAGAAGAGTTTTAGAATATGTGAAGTTTTGCTGATGACAAATTATGACTTCTAAAGGATACAGTGAAAAGGCTTGTGAGGCTAGGGATGGGTAGAAGGTTAACTCAGGCTAGCTTTATGAGGATAAGAATCCAGGTGATAAAGGAAGATTTAGAAATGTGGATTTCTTATGAGTTACCAAGGAATATAGGAACATAGGGTACAGTAAGATTTATCCTGATGGTTTCTTAGGTGTAGCGGATAATCAGGTATGAATTTTTAACTAAGTCTCTGAAAGCAATTCCAACAAAACCAAAAATTAACAAATGGGACCTAATTACACTAAAGAGCTTATGCCCAGCAAAACTATCAACAGGGTAAACAGACAACCTAGAGAATGGGAGAAAATATGTGTAAACCATACATCCTAAAAGGATCTAATATCCAGAATCTATAAGGAACTTATATCAACAAGCAAAAAACAGCTACATTAAAAAAATGGGCAAAGGACATGTGCAGACAGTTCTCTAAAGAACAGATGCAACTGGCCAACAAACATATGAAAACTTGTGCATTACCACTAATCATCAAAGAATTGCAAATCAAAACCACAATGAGATATCATCACACACCAGGCAGAATGGCTATTATTAAAGAGTAAGAAATAAAACCAGATGTTGGTAAAGCTGTGGAGAAAAGGGAATGCTCATATACTCTTGGTGATCATATAAATTAGCTACCGTGGAAAACAGTTTGGAGTTTCTCAAAGAACTAAAAATAGAGCTACTATTCAACCCAGCAATTCTGGATATATACCCAAAGGAAAATAAATCATTTTGCCAAATAAACATGGACTCACACGCTCATTGCCATGCTATTCACAATAGAAAGACATAAAATCAATGTAGGTTGCCATGATTGGTGTATTGGATAAAGAAAATGTGATACATATACACTACGGAATACAATGCAGTCACAAAAAGAATGAAATCATGTCCTTTGCAGTAACGTGAATGCAGCTGGGGCCATAATCCTAAGTGAATTAATGCAGGAATGGAAAACCAAATACTGCATGCTCTCACTTATAAGTGGGAGCTAAATATTCAGTACACATGGACATAAACATGGGAACAATGAACACTGTGGACTACTAGAGAAGGGAGCGAGAGGGGCATGGGTTGAAAAACTACCTATTTGGTATACTATTAGTCAGTTCTCTCACTGCTATAAAGAAATACTTGAGAATGGATAATATATTTGCAATTTGACATGAATTTAGGTGGGGTTAGAAATCCAAACCACATTATTCCACCTGTGGCCCTTCTCAAATCTCATGTCCTTCTCACATTGCAAAATGCAATTATTCCTATCAACAGTCCCCCAAAATCTGAACTAATTTTAGTGATAACTCAAAAGTCTGCAATCCAAAGTCTTATCTGAGGAAAGGAAAGTCCCTTCTGCCTATGAGCATGTAAAACAACACACAAGTTAGTTACTTGCAAGATACAATGGGGGTACAAGGCATTGGGTAAATACTCTCATTCCAAGAGGGATAAATCAGTCAAAACAAAGGGGTTGTAGTCCCCATGCAGGTTTGAAACCTGTCAGGGCACTCATTAAATTTTAAATTCCCAAAATGATCTCTTTTGACTCCGTGTCTCACACCCAGGGCACACTGGTGCAACGGATGGACTCCCAAGACCTTGGGCATCTCTGTTCCTGAAGCTTTTCAGGGCACAGCCTCCACAGCTGCTCTCAACAGCTGGCATTGAGTGCCTATGGCTTTTCCCAGTGCATAGTGCAAGCTTTCAGTGTATCTACCATTCTGGAGTCTGGAGGATGGTAGCTTTCTTCTCACAGCTCCACTAGGCAGTGCTTCAGTGGGGACTCTGTGTGGGGGCTCCAAATCCACATTTCCCCTTCATACTCCCCTAGCAGATGTTCTTTACAAGGGCTCTGACTCTGTAGCATGCTTCTACCTGGACATCCAGGCTTTCCCATACGTCTTCTAGGATTTTTATAGTTTGAGGTTTTACTTTCAAGTCTTTGATCCATTTTAAGTTGATTTTTGTATATAGTGTAAGGAAGAGGTCCAGCTTCAGTGTTCTGCATATGGCTAGCCAGTTATCCCAGTACCATTTATTGAATAGGGAATCCTTTCCCTATTGCTTGTTTTTGTCAGCTTTATCAAAGATCAGACGGTCATAGATGTGTGGCCTTATTTCTGGTCTCCCTATTGTGTTTCATTGGTCTATGTACCTTTTTTGTTCCAATACCATGTGGTTTTGGTCACTGTAGCCTTGTAGTATAGTTTGCAGTCAGGTAATATGATTCTTCTAGCTTTGCTCTTTTTGTTTAGGATTGCTTTGGCTATTTGGGCTCTTTTTTGGTTCCATAAAAATTTAAAAATAACTTTTTATAGTTGTGTGAAGAATGTCATTGGTAGTTTGATAGAAGTAGCATTGGATCTGTAAGTCACTTTGGACAGTATAGCCATTTTAATGATGTGATTATTTTTATCCATGAGCATTCTATTTTTTTTTTTTTAGTAATTTGTAAGTTTGGTCACTTGACATTCCTCAAAGACTTTTTTTCAAATTTTTTTTTTTTTTTTTTTTGGTCTGATTTCTTTGAGCAGTGTTGTGTCATTGCAGAGATCAAAGAGAAAAAAAATGTTCCTTGTCTTTTTTGATCTTTGTTGGTTTGAAATTTGCTTTGTCTAAAATTACAATTGCAATAACTGCTTTTTTGTTTTCTATTTTTATGCATCCCTTTATTTTGAGCCTATGAGTGTCACTATGTGTGAGATGGGCTTTTTGAAGACCATTGGGTCTTGCTTTTCCACCCAGCTTGCCACTCTTTTCCTTTTAAGTGGATGATTTAGTCCATTTACATTCAAGTATTGATATGTATGGATTTGATCCTGTCATTGTGCTATTAGCTGGTTGTATGTGGCTTGTTTGTGCAGTTGCTTTACGATGATACTGGTCTGTGTGTTTAAGTGTATTTTTGTATTAGTTGGTAGCAGTCTTTTCTTTCTATATTTAGTGCTCCCTTCAAGATCTCTTGTATGGCAGGTCTGGTGGTAATGAAATTCCTCAACATTTGCTTATCTGAAAAGGCTCTTATATCTCTTTCACTTAGGAAGCTTAGTTTGGCTGGACATGAAATTCTTGGTTGAAGATTTTTTTTTAAGACTGTTGAATATAATGTTTGTAATTCTCATTGTAGAGATCTTTCACCTCCCTGGTTGGTTGTATTCCTAGGCATTTTATTTTTCTTGTGGCAATTGTGAATGGGATTGCTTCTCTGATTTGGCTTTCAGTTTGGTTGTTGTTGGTGTATGGGAATGCTGGTGATTTTTGTATGTTGATTTTGTATCCTGCAACTTTGCTGAAGTTGTTAATTAGCTAAAGGAGTTTTGGGACCAATAATATGGGGCCCCAATCTCTTCTGGGTTGTAGGATTTAGCTGAGAGTTCCGCTGTTAACCTGATGAGGATCCCTTTGTAGGTGATCTGCCCTTTCTTTCTCTAGCTGCCTTTAACAGTCTTGCTTTCATTTTGACCTTGGAAAATATGACAATTAAGTGTCTTGGAGGTGATCTTCTTGTGTAGAATCTTGCAGGATTTCTCTGTATTTCCTAAATTTGACTGTTGGACTATCTAGCAAGGTTGGGGAAGTTTTCATGGGCTATATTCTGAAATATAATTTCCAAGTTGTTTCCTTTCTCCCCTTCCCTTTCAGGGATGCCAGTGATTCATTGATTTAGCCTCTTACATAATCCCGTAGTTTCTGGAGGTTTTTTTCATGAATTTTTATTCTTTTTTCTTTATTTTTGTATGACTATCTTATATCAGAGACCCAGTATTCAAGTTCTGAGATTCTGTCCTCAGCTTAGTTTATTCTGCTGTTAATACTTGTGATTGCATTGTGAAATTCTTCTACTGTGTTATTCAGCTCTGTCAGATGCATTAAGGTTTTTTGTTCTGTTTTCTTTTCTTTTTGTTTTCTGGTTATTTCATCCTTCAGCTCCTTCATTGCTTTATTGTGACTTTTATTTTCCTTGGATTGGGCTTTTATTTTCCTTGGATTGGGCTTTATTTTCTTTGGATTTTGCCATCCTCCTGAATCTCGATTTTTTTTTTTTTTTTTCCTGTTCATATTCTGAATTCTATTTCTGCCATACCAGCCAGTTTGGCCTGGTTAAGAACTCTTGTTGGAGAAGTGGTGTGGTCATTTGGAGGACACATGACACTCTGGCCATTTGAGTTATCTGAGTTCTTGCATTGACTCTTTCTCATCTCTGTGTGTGAGTGTTCCTTTAACTGCAGTGTAGATTGAGTACAGTCAATAAACTTCTTTTCTGGATCTTTTCACTGGGCTGAGGCTTTATGTAGGGTCTTCATTTGAAGCTGATTTCTTGTCTCTGGTTTCAGAGGTGGGTATGTTACTGAAGTATTTTTGGTGTGGAAGCTTTGGGGTGTGATCCAGCAGGTGACACTTAGGCTTATTGTTCAGTTGGTAGATTCTTGCTCAGTTGTGTGACTCCCCCTTATTTTTTCACAGCTGCAGCCATGCTACCCCTCATTGCTCTGAAAGTATGGGTCCCTTTCCCCACTGAGTGCTGGCTCTAGTTCATGACTTGGCACTCCTGGGTTGTCCACTGCAGCTCTGGGGCAATCCTAGTGTTTATGTTCCTTCCCCAGCTTAGAGGCAGCAGAGGAAGGGACTTTAGTAGTGGTTGTGGCCAAGGGTCATTTCCTTGACTCCTGGGGGCTCTACCTCAGAGAGATGTAGATCAGCAATTACTCAGTGCAGTTCAGTCCAGGATGGAGGGTTTGTGCTGTGGACTCAAGCCAGGGGTTCCCTGTCTGGTGATGAGTCATGGTGGGGGGGACGAGTGGCACCCGTGAAAGTCGGACTGGCCTCCTCTCTTTGGGTTGACTGCAGCTTGTTGGAGGTGTGGATAAGGCACTTAGGGTCTTTGCTTCTTTGTTAGTTCAAAGGCGGCAATGGCAGTTCCTCTGCAGAGGCAAGGGCCAAGAGGCTTTCAATTGCCCCTGGAGGCTCTCACCAGGGAGTTGCTGAGTTGGTGTTGGCTCAAAAGCTCTGAGAGGTGACAGCTGAAGGCCCAGGCCTGGAGGACCTGCCTGGTGAGGAGATATGGGAACAGGCACCCACGTAACAGTCTGACCACTTTTCTGTGGGACTGCCGTGGTATGCTTGAGGCCCACTCCAGCCTTTGGTCAACCTGGATTTTCCAGAACTCGGAGGTGTCACCAGTGAAGGCTACAAAACAACAAAGAAGGCAGCCTGTCCCTCCCTCTGGGAGCTTTGTCCCAGGAACGTATAAACCTCTTACCCTCCCCAAGGCATGTGTAGGAAGTGGCTGGAGACCCTGGTTGAAAGGTCCCACCCAGTAAAGAGGACTGGGATTGGGCACCTGCTTAAAGCAGCAGTCTGGCTACATTTTGGTAGAGCAGCTGTGTTATTCTGGGGAATCCCTTCCACCCCAGGTTGGCTCAGACAGTCCAAAGCCCAAAGGTTGGAATGGCTAAGTCACTCAAACCACACTCCCAGACACCCCTCTGTCTCGGAGCGCTGTCCCAGGGAGAATTCAGATCTCTGTCAGCTGGTGAGCTTGGGCGGGGGTGGCTGGAGGCCCCAGTTGGTAGGTCCTGTCCAGTGAGGAGGAACGGGATCAGGCACTCGCCGAAAGCAGCAGACTTCCCATGTTTTGGTAGAGCAACTGTGCTGTGCTGGGGGGTCCCTTCGGCCCTGGGTTGGGTCAAATTCTCCAAAGCCTGAAGGCAGGAATGGCTAAGGTGCCTGGACAGCAAAGATGGTGGCCTGCCCCTTCCCCTGGGAGCTCCTTCTTAGGGAAGTGCAGTACTGCTACTGACAGCTAACTGGAATTCCAAGCCAGGGGGTCTTATCTTGTGAGGTGCAGTGGAGGTGGGAGTAGAGCCTGTGAGCTGTTGCTGCTTAGCTCCCTGGTTTCAGCCTCTATCCTAAAGGTATGTACAGGAGTTTAACCTTTCAATTTTCACATTCTAAAGCTTGCCAATTAGTCCAAAGTTATTTTTCTCTTAGAGAGACCACTTTCCTGGAACATTCTCTCTCTCTTTCACAATCTCTCTCTCTCCATCTCCTTTTTAAAAAAGTATTTTCCTGTCACCCAGGCTAAACTGCAGTGGCACAAGCATAGCTCACTGCAGCCTTCAAACTCCTAAGCTCAGGTGATCCTCCCTGTTGAGAAACATTAAGTTTATCCTGCCTCTATGGCTCCTCTGTGGAGGATACTGTACCTTTTAGTTTGTAATTAGTGGTAGGCAGGTAACAGCTGCTTACTTGGCATACTCTTGAGTTATGTGTAAATACAGAACGCTTGTATATTAATAAGAATCATCTGTGTAAGAGGAAATAGATACGTGGATGAGAATCCGCTCAGGGCCTTCAACCTGGAGAGCTGTCAGTCTCACTGGCTCTCAGGCTGTTGATCCTCAAGATAGGTCCACTATGTTGTGCTCTCTGGGTGTCTGCTTCTCAACTACCTTCAGCGCTACCGGGGTGGGGGTCTCCTGACCAAGCTGGTTCTTGGTACCTCCCACTTCTGCCTCCAGAGTAGCTGAGACTACAGGTGGGTGTTACCACATCCAACTAACATTCTGTTTTTATGCTACAAATCGAACAGGCTATGAAAATGGGATCGAATAGATGAAATGTGCAAAGGTCATACAGCTATTGTGTGACAGAACTGCAGCTAAAACCCAGGCAGTCTGTGCATTGAATTTCCTATTAGTGGTTGTACTGGTTATCTATTGCCACAATAATGCTGTGTAACTAGCTACCTCCAAATTAAGTGCCTCCAGAAACGTTTACTTATTATTTCTTATGTGTCTGGGCTTGGCTGGGCTTGGCTGAGGCAGCTTATCAGAGACAGATCTGCTCCTTTTACCTCCAGTCTAGTCCAGCCCTGCTCTCACAGGGCTAGCAGAAGTGCAGGAAAGCAAACAATTGTGCCAGTGCTTTTCCTTTTCAGACTTTGATCCTCACATCCTCTTAAGGTCTCATTGATCAAAGCAAGTCACATGGCCAAGGCCAAAATCAAAGGGCAGGAAAATTCAGTCCACCCATGTAGTGGGGGGAGAGGAGGGAATCAATATTTATTGGTGATAACTGAATCTACTACAATGCCTAACTCGCAAGATATATAAATGACATGCAACTCCACTAAAATGTCTAATGATTAAGAAATTAACCTTAAGTTTTCTCAATTGGTTACTTTTTGCTAAAGCATAAGCAATTTGCTTGGTTCTAACCACAAATTCTTCCATAAACTATATAAGCATTAAAATCATATTTTAATACAGTGTTAAATCTATTTCAGTAATATGTCAAAATATTTTAATTTGATTTTATTTGCTTTCATCTCATTCTTCTTTGTAGTTTCTGAATTTTGTGCCATATGTATGGCAAATGCATGTGAGAATATGAAATATTTTACTTATTTGAACCTTAAAGCAGAACACTTAAGTATCTTGCTCTGAGACCATATCTATATTTAAATGGCAAAAAAACACAGATCAGTTTTATTCTAAATTAATATTCCTAGAGTTACACTATATCCATATTTTTCACATTTATAACAGGGCATATTTTTAAAATACTCAACTATAACATGCTAATGTAATCATTCCTTATGGGCCACTGAATAATAAATATATTTAAGAAGAAAGCAAGGATATTTTAAAAGGTAAAAGACTTGCAAATTTCTGTTTGAAAATTTTAAGCAAAATGTTCTAAGATATACTTGTCTGTGAAAAAATATAAAAGTTCAGCTGTATACGTAACAATGTACCATGCAAAGTAATAATAATAAAAAAAAAACCTGGACTAATAATACAAGAAAGTTACTATTATACATTTATATGTATTGTATTTATACACAACTGTAAATCCAGTAGGAAATAGTCTACTACTAAATCTTACATTCTTATTTACACTTCTACAGCTTATGGCTAAATGGATTTTTCACTTTTTGTTTGAACAATGTGGAAGTAGGCCAGGTACCAGGACTCTCCCTTGTCATAACTCCCATGTAGGTGAATGAATTTTAGTACAGTCAGTCTGTAAGAAACTCTAGTTTACATGCTCGGTGGGGTTAAAAAAAAATAGAGATCCACGGAAGGATTCTCGGCCATTAAACTTGGGGCTCTACCCAGCACGTCTGTGCCCTCATCAAAAAGTATCCATTACTTAGCTCTGATCACAGGGCTTTCTTGCAAGCTGCAATTAGGAGGGTTATCGTAGCCGTCTTGCTAAAATGCACACTTTGAAACCTTGTCCTCAGCAGCCTGCAGGAGAGTAAGAGGGGGCGAGGCACAAACAGTCTGTATACCTTGCTCAGGAGGGTTGCTTGTGCTTATTTTCTGACTCCAGGTCCTGGAACTTGCCAGCATCAATCCTTCAATTCTGTTATGTCCTCCTAGGGAGAGACTTAAATTGTCCAGACCTACTTTTTGTTTAGATTACTTCCGAAGACACTTAATTTGCAGTTGCCAATAGTTGCTTTGTGCTTCTCAATTAGGCTCTAAATTGGTATGAAAACATGAGGATTATTGTACTAATTAAAATATCTTTTGCACAGCTGTACTTTCCCAGGAGTGGGTCAAGGAAAGCTCTGTGTGCAGCCCCAAAGCACTTCCAGGGAGCAGGCTTGTGATCTCAGGTGGCCCAATGTGACACCTTGAGGGGATTCTTCAATGCACTTCACCCTGAACCACTATTTGTCAGGTTGTCTGGGACCCTCTGTCTTCAAATATTATACAATATATACAAAACACCTTAGAAGACGAGGTAAACCAGCATCTGGCCAAATGAACGTTTTATTAAAATAAAATCCAAGAAAAATAACTTAGGCAAGCTATTAATATTACAGAATCAGAAAAGTCATGAGATATTTTTACATGAGGTAATTGTATCAGTTTTGACAGTACTGTGTTTTTGGACAAGGAGCTAGTTAAAAATGTGAAAAAAGAAAGGAAGGGTCAGAATGAGAAAGAAGGAACAGGATGAAGGTGATGCAGTGTTTCATCTGTCACATACTTAAAGCTAAAAATCTTGAAGTCACAACCCTTCCTATGCCTCTTTTGCCATACCCAGGATGTTTTCAGAGCCTGCTTTCCAAATAGCTTTCTTTTCTGCCATAACCTTAACTCAGGCTCTCGGCATTTCTTACTTTGATATTACAGTGGCCTCCAGGTTCTCTTTCATTTACTATATCCCCCTGCTAATAGGTCTTATCTTTCTAAAATCATATCTGGTTACAGGTGGTTCACTTTCCTGTTTCAATTAATACCCAATATCCTCAGGATAAATCTGACCTCAGCATGGTAAACATATCTGTTCGTAGCCTGACCCCTACGCCGGTCTCACCACTCCTACCTTGATTTCCTACCTCCCTGTCTCTAACTGGAATGTTCTATTATGATCCATCTCTATGCCAGTTAAGTGTTTACCCACATACTTGGTTAAACAGAGAATTTGTGAAGGATTCTGTTACTCATTCCCTTGTAGGTACAGAGAAGATACTCAATACATAGCTACTCCCATCAATTAACTTGGAAGTATGGTATAATTGGAATCAAACTTTAAAATAAGTCTTAGAAGTGTAGAATTTAGAGATAAATGAGTGTATTGATGGAAGCGAAATAATTCCTGACCCCATGACATAGTTTGGATGTCTCCTCCAAATCGCATGTTGAAATGTGATCCCCAGTGTTGGAGGTGGGGCCTAGTGGGAGATGTTTCCATCTTGAGGGGTAGATCTCTCATGAATGGCTTGGGCCATCTCCTTGGCAGAAAGTGAGCTCTCTCATTCTGAGTTTACATGAGATCTGGTTGTTTAAAAGTCTGTGGCACCTCCCCTCCCCACTCTCTTTCTCCTTCTTTTGTCATGTGAAGAACCTGTTCGGACTTTGCCTTCTGTCGTGAGTAAAAGCTCCCTAAGACCTCCCCAGAAGCTGAGCAGATGCCAGCACCATGCCTGTACAGCCTGCAAAAGTGTGAAACAATGAAACTTCTTTTCTTTATAAATTACCCAGTCTCAGGTATTTCTCTATAGCAATGAAGAAATGGCCTAATACACCCCCACAGGTAAAAATATACTTAGGATTTTCTATTAAGAAGTGCCTGGTACTTAAATTGAATTAGATCTGGCTCATGGGAAGGAAGAGCCAGATATATACAAGAGAGAAAACGTTGTTAGAAAAGGGCAATGGCATTGTTTAGTGTGATTTAGTTTTCATCCCTGATAAATCATAGCCTCCGATTTCTCTAAGAGCAAATTTTTTAATGAGAAGTGAATTAAAGAGTCAGCTTAAACATTTACATACTCAATTTTAAGTTAACCTACTTAATCTCTGTGTGAAAAATTTACATCACTATTTAATTGGCCAATAAAAAATTCAAAGATGGATGAACATAACAAAATAAGATTAAATCTGAATTTATCTGGATACCAACATGGACTGATCCCAGGGAAGAGGATCATTCACTAATCAGTAGTACCAATCACCTTGGCATCCAACTGGTTGGCACCGCATCTAGGTGAGTGCATTCTACAGAGAGGGCACAGGAGGGAGCGGGAGAGTAAAAAGTTCTGCAACAAAGGAAAGCCTGAAACAAGAAAGAGGGGAAAGCAATTATGGGACTCTAAAAAGCACCATCAGATCGGAGAATACACATACTATTGTTTCTGAACAATGGTAGGCTTTCTTTTCAGGGTCTCTCTAATCTCTATTCCACATATTTATTGATATTAAAACCTGCACTTACACTTATTTCCTTCAAATTCATAATTTTGTTTTCATTTTAAAGTTTTGTCTCCTGAAGACTTTACTATAAGTGAATACAGAAGACTCTAACAATGCGTGAGCGTTTGAATTTCAGACTTACCCAGTCAGTTTACATTTCTTCATTCTTTTATCCACTTTTCCAATTCTCTCCTAGTCTCATAAGGAGAATACGATATGCAAAGGTGTTAAGAAGAGCGTTCTATAATGCCTAGTAAAAGCCAGGCATGCAGATATAGGCAAGTTTGAAAACATTTTAATGGGTTGTTTAAAAGTTTTGTTCTGATAAAGCCACAGCTTGAGGTATGAAGCTCTTCCACTAATCAGATTTTATAAAAAACTAAAAGTTGCAAAACCATTTCTGAAATTTATATCACATACTCCCATTGAAGAGAAAAAAAATAATTGTAGATATAATATCTGTCATTTATTTGCTTAAATAATAGAAACAGGGACAAAATCTTGTATTTATAGCTCTTACACAAATATAAAACTTAAACGAATCTATGCATTAATATAAAGCAAGCCATAAAGCAGTGTTGTTAATTTAACATGATAGATGAGAGAGATTCCTTGCTGAAAGTCAACTGTAGATATTGGGTGTAGAGTAGGACGATGTAGCTTGAGATATTGTCATATGTCTGTTTGATCTGTTTCTATGTATCTGTTCACATAAATGTTGTATGTATTAAGTATCACTGCCTTTGAAATGCTTATAATGTTGTTCTTCAGAATAACCAAATCCACTGAGTAATCCAAAAGGCCAATTTGAATAAGATGGTATTGGGCAACTCTGAAAAGCTGTGCTTTTGTTCACTTGAAGATAAATTTGCATGTAGTGTTAATTAAACTTAATTTGACTGGTGATCTAATTCAATTATTGCCACATTTGAGAACAGAAAAATATTTTTGGTGCTAATACAGTGAAAAATATTTTGGTGCTAATACAATGATTTGGCAATTCATCCTGTAGGATGAATATGGTAATTATTCATCTGGGTTCAATTTCCCTGTAATATCATGTACGTTGTGATAAATCAATTTTCCTGTCATGAACCTTAGTTCATTTAGTGTACTTTACAGTCACTGGCTTTTCACTTGGCGCAGCCTTAACAGTGACCACCATAATAACTAAAATTATAAACATGGGCAATAATATTATAATGCAAAATTATAAGATACAGGACTTAGTTACATCATTAAAATAAAAGGGCAAAGATTAACAAAACAATCTTTAAATGATAACCTTCAGATCACATTTTGCAATAAACAGACTTCCAAATTAATCCATCTTGGGGAGGCCTTGTGACTCTATGATGACATTCTGTCTCCCAGTAAATAAATGAAATCTTCAAATGGTTGTGCTGATCAATGTATAACCTGCAGACACTAAATAGGATGGTGATTTATTTTATGATTCACTGAAGCATGAAGTTCTGCTGATGGTCCTGCATGTAGACATGTTTAGCCCATATGATGTTGTCTATAAGCAATGATTATAACTTTTGTATTGTACTCTCCAATGAAAAGAAGACAACTACAGTATAAGGAGAGTCTCCCTTTTTTCTTTAAAACTTTTTCTTTCTCTTTCTTTCTTTCTTTCTTTTCTTTCTTCTTTCTTTCTTTTTCTTTCTTTCCTTTCTTTCTTTCTCTTTCTTTTCCTTCCTTCCTTCCTTCCTTCCTTCCCTCCCTCCCTCCCTCCCTCCCTCCCTCCCTCCCTCCCTCCTTTCTTTCTTCCTTTCTTTCTTTCTTTCTTTCTTTCTTTCTTTCTTTCTTTCTTTCTTTCT
>NW_016107696.1:1486618-1526435 GCF_001604975.1 Cebus imitator
CCTTCCTTCCTTCCTTCCTTCCTTCCTTCCTTCCTTCCTTCTTTCTTTCCTATTTTGAAGATGGAATCTCTGTTGCCCAGGCTGGAGTGCAGTGGCCTGATCTTGGCTCAGTGCATCCTCAGCCTTCTGGTTTCAAGCGATTCTCCTGCCTCAGCCTCCTCAGTAGATGGGATTACAGGTGTCCACCACCATACCCTGCTAATTTTTGTAGAGACGAGGTTTCGCCATGTTGGCCAGGCTGGTCTTGAACTCCTGGCCTCAGGTGATTCACCTGCCTCAGCCTCCCAAAGTGCTGGGATTACAGGCATGAGCCACTGTACCTGGCCTAAAATTTTCATAGAAATATCTTTCACCTTGTGACAAATTTTGGAACACCCTCAACTCTGCTGGCGTGTCTTCCTGGGTCAATCCCCACATTTGGCTTCCAATAAACCTTTATGTGGCAAGGCAGGATGCCTCACACCTGTAATCCCAGCACTTTGGGAGGCTGAGGTGGGTGGATAACCCGAGGTCAGGAGTTCGAGAAAAGCCTGGCCAATATGGTGAAACCCTGTCTCTACTAAAAGTACACAAACATTGGCCAGGCATGGTGATGTATGCTTGTAACCTCAGTTAGTCGGAAGGCTGAGGCAGGAGAATCGCTTGAACCCAGGCGGCAGAGGTTGCAGTGAGCTGAGATCACACCACTGCACTCCAGCCTGTTGACTCCATCTCAAAAAATAAATAAAAAAATAAATAAACCTTCCTGAAATTATTTCTACTCAACAGCCTTAATTTCAGTTGACAGTAACTATTGGATCCCCAATAATGTGTCTGCATATTGGGGGAGAAAGTACTACTGGAGGGGAACAGAAATGCTGCTGAGGGAAGTTTTTGTGATATATACCATATGTATTATATAAGATATATGAATATATACAAATCTTGTAATTATTATAAAATATGTGATTATATAAAAATATGATTTTTCCAGTAAGGAGTAAACTTGCTGTAACTTTGCCCTAAAAAAGACATTTTTTTTTCGTGAAAAAACAGCCACATGATTTGACTGTAGCAAACTGACCTTTCTTTATCTGGAGAAGAGAAAACAACTCTGAAGACATGGCAACTAAAATCCTTTGGAGACTTATTCACTTAACAAGTTGTAAAAGAGCACAGTCAGAGAAATGAATTCAAGTGTAGCTGATTGTCACGTAATGCCAGCTTCCCAGGAGCCCTGGAATTTAAGTGATAAAAAAAGACGTGAGAAGAAATGGTAGGTTTATCATTTTAAGTGGTAACCATTGATAGTTCTCATGAGGAAAAGTCAAAATCAGACAGAAAAATCTATTCAGACTGTTAAGGGCTTGCCTAGGAAGTATTTGATTCCTAGCCAAATGATTAGGCTGCCTTTGTTTTACTCTAATCTGAGAATAAATCAAGAATTGAAAAAGCAATAATTCACAATCTTAGGCATTTAATGAATAGTTAATAGATAATCTAATTATTATCCATTAGAAAAAATGTAATAAAATGCTGCTTTAATTTTTCCTTTAATGTGATGATTGTGGTATTTAAGGTTTAGCTTAGACAGGTTGAATTATATAGAAATGGGCACAAGTAACATAAACTATATGATATATGTTTTGGTTCTGTGTCCCCACCCAAATCTCATCTCAGATTGTAATCCCTAGGTGTCAAGGGAGGGATGTGGTGGGAGATGATTGGATCATAGAGGCAAATTTCCCTCTTGCTGTTCTTGTGATCGTGAGTTCTCACAAGGTCTGGTTGTGATAAGTGCTTCCAGTGCTCTTGGTCTCTCTCCTGCCGCCTTGTGGAAAAGGTTCTTGCTTCTCTTTTGACTTCCACCATGATTGTCAGTTTCCTGAGGCCTCCCCAACTATGCAGACCTGTGAGTCAATTAACTCTCCTTTATTTATAAATTACCCAGTCTCAAGTAGTATCTTTATAAGCAGTGTGAAACAGACTAATATACTATAAAACTGTTACATTAGATGTCTATTCCTTCTAAAGATGGAGGGAATGAAAAAAATGAATATAAACTATAATTTCAAAGATGTGATAATAATTGATTTCTGGTAGGCCAGACGGAAGAGGTTATTTACTCTTAAATTTTGATACTTTTTGAATAAGTTTATGTCATTGTCAAAAGGGCTGTTGTAGAGTTACCAAGAGTAAGACAATTAGAGTGAAATATGGAATAGATAGAAGATTAGTTGATACATTTAGGAAATGTTTCCCGGAGCATATGGTGTGAAAGGCCAAAATACAAGACAAAATGAAAAAACTCAAGAAATCTATTCTGTACTCAAAAAGTTTGGGAAACGGTGTATCCTATATCAAGCTCTTGGAAGCTCACAGTGAACATTAGCTAACACAATTTCTGATAAGTTCTACAGTAAAGAAACGTCTTGAATGTTTTTTAAATCAGAGTTTCTCAGATTTATTTGGATGTCATACTTTTTTATTCCCAAGTGCTGATTTAGGTTCACAAAACTTCAAGAGGAAAGGAATTCAATCAGTTTTTAACCGAAAAGTTTTTAAAGTTAAAAACAATCTTATATACTTGCTTTTTTTTTGGTTCTTAGATGCCACACTATAATCTGGATGATCCAAAGTTATTTAAAATACCTTTAGTTCTGAAATCCTTTTCTGAATTAATTTTGTTTCAACTGAACTGAACTGAAATATTTTGAATACAAATTAAAGTCCAAATTAGGAGACCATAGAGTTAAGTAAAAGTGGTACACTTTCAGTACCCTTAATGATAGTGATTAAGAAAACATCTTTTTTTCAGTTTTTAATTTTAAAAAATATGGGTTTATGGTTTGAATTATATCTCCCTAAAAGATATGTTGAAATCCTAACCCCTAGTACCTCAGTATGTGACCTTATTTGGGAATGGGGTTGCTGTAGAGGTAATTAGCTAAGATAAGGTCACACAAAAGTAGAATGAACCCTTAATCTAATATGACTGGTGTACTTAGAAGAAGAGGAAAATTTGGACACAGAGTGTCTTAGTCCATTTGTGCTGCAATAATAAAATACCATAAACTGGATAACTTATAAGCAACAAAAATTTATTTCTGACAGATCTGGAAGCTGGGAGGCACCAAATCAAGGCACACTTGATGTTTGGTGAGGGCTTACTTTCTGGTTGGTAGACTATGTCTTTTAGCAGTGTCCTTACATGGTGGAAGAGATGAACCAGTTATCTGGCATCTCTTTTATAAGGACAGTAGTCCCAATCGTGAGGGCTTTTCTCTCATGACCTAATCACTTCTCAAAGACCCTACCTCCTAATACTACCACACTGGGGGCTAAGATTTCAATATATGTGTTTTTCCAGGGACACCAACATTCAGTTCATAGCACAGCGACATGCAGAGAGAATATGATGAAGAATCAGAGATTGGAGTGATATATCTACAAACAAAGACACTCCAGTGATTGCTGGCAACTATCAGAGGCTAGAGGAGGCAAAAGGATTCTCTCCTGCAGGCCTTAGAGAGAGCATGGCACTGCTGACACCTGGATTTCAGACTATTAGCCTCTGAAAGTGTCAGATAGTAATTTTTGATGTTTTAAGCCACCTAGTTTGAGTCTTTTTTTTCTAATAACCCTGACACACTAATACATATAGACTAGAGCTGTGAAATTCAATATAGTAACCACTAGCTACATGTGATAACTTCATTTTAAATTAGTCAAAATTAAACATAATTTAAAATTTAGCTCCTCAGGTACACTACCTATAGTCCAGTTGTTCAGCTACCACATACGGTTAGTGGACATCAGATAGTGCAAATACAGAATGTCTGTCATTACAGAAACTTCTGGACAGAAGTGGTATAAAGTTGATTTTCAAATTATTTATCAACATTTAACTGGTTTAGTGAATGTTTGGTAATGGAAAATAAAGTGGTTTTGTATGAAGGCCATTTTGAATAGCTAACATCAGTCATTCACCTTTTCCATTTTGAGTTTTGATCTCCTTAAACTATGTGGGTGCAGATTGACCCCTAACAGAATTCATTATCATTAAGATACCCATATTACCTCACATATGTAATTTTCATGGTAAAGTTAAAAATCTGGAATTTATCCTCATAAGGTACCCATATTAAGGTACCCTATATTTTCTCAAATATGTAATTTGTGTGGTAAAGTTACAAAATCTGAAATTTATTTATCTTCATAAAATTCACCTCACTGCTTCCTCAGAAAGTTTTATTCACTCAAACTATTTTTATTATTTTTCAGAGGCTGATTCTTAACACAAAGGGTAATACCAGGGATGTGTCTCTTTACTATGTTGTGCTTTAATTGGAGAAGGAATATGCTGAACATTTAAGCTACAAACAGTGCTTCCTTAGAAAGACACTACTTCCCTGGGACATTGCATTTAAATTGCCTGATCTGCACACAGCTTCCAAAGTAATATAAGATTATCTGGATTTAAAAAAAACATTCATTTGCCTAAGAAAGCCAAATACCTTGTTATCCGTGTTATCTATTTATGCCCTAAAAAGCAAAACATTAATAAGCATATTTGGAATTATTTATAGATCATCTAGAAATACAATTAGGAATTCATGTTTCCCAAATGGAAATAAATACCCTATAAACTTAACGGAAATGTAGTTACGCATTTATGATACGCCATTTATAATACATTGAAAATTGACTTTGTACTCCTGGATATCATTGGTCAAATATTTTAAACTCATCTCAAAACATGTTCCATGAAACTAAGAAAATTTGCTCTGAGCATAGTTGCCCTCCAAGACCTCTGTCTCAGCTCTCAGAAAGGCCTGGAGACAGAGTGTCTGCGATCGGCTGTTTGCGGAGAGCTAATTTTCTGAGTAACAACATAGACAGACTCAGAAGAAAACAATAAAAATGGGGGGAGGGGCTGATTTAGCAATCTGTGTACAAATTCTAAGAAAGGTTAAAATTAGACATAGATAAAATAGAGCTCCTCCCTAGAGAGAATAAAAAAGCAATGACAATGGGATTATATAACCTGGTTCAAGGATAAAACTAAGAGGATGCTCCCTCTTTCTCTTTTTAGATGCTCTCTTCCCCTGCCTAATGACACAGCCCTGAACTTTCTGAGGGACATATAATGTTGCCAAATAGAATGCTGAAATGGAGTATTATTCCTGTCTCTTACTAACTGTGTGGCAAGTTAGTAAAGCCACTGGAAGTCTCAGTGACTTTATCCAGGAATGTAGATAATAATCATAGTGATAATAACAATGATCGCACAGGGTCTTGGTTGGAATTAAAAGAAGCAATTAAAAGTGCTATAAATGGAATTTTGTCCCCTCCAAAGTCATATGTTGAAGCCCTAACATTCGACGTGACTGAATGTGGAGATAGGGCATTTGCAGACGTAATTAAGATTAACTGAGGTTATAAGGGCAGGGTTCTGATCTGATAGGTTTAGTGTCCTTATAAGGAGAGACACCAAAGAGCTCAATCTCTTTCCACCATGTGAAGACTTGGAGAGAAGGTGACTGTCTGGAAACCAGGAAGAGAGCCTTCACCAGGAACCAACTCTGCTGGAACTTGATCTGTGGCTTCTAGCCTCCAGAACTGTGAGAAAATAAATTGCTGTTGTTTCAGTCACTCAGTCTATGGTATTTTGTTATGGCAGCCTGAACTGACTGATACAATAAGATAGGTAATCAAGGTGTCATGTCAGACTTGCTCGTTTTTTATTCCTAGAGCATTGCTACTGTCTGTTTCTGTTGCATACTAGGTGCTCAACAAATCATTGCTGAATAAATGAGTGGATAAAAAATACAAAAGTTAGTCATTACTTAAGGATTTAAATTCCCTTTGAGTAGAGTTGACTTCAGAAGCTTTCTCTGAGTTCTGCATTGCATCGTATAAGATGGGTGACATGCAAATTCAGTGCAGTGCTGGCTTCCTATGTCCTTTTCCCCTTTTAATCCTATGTCATTTTTCCATCAATGTGGATGTTTAGAGAATGCAGCTTGATATCCGGACTGCCTGAGTCCAAATCCTCATTCTCTCCTATGGCCTTCGGGAATATAATCAGTTCTCCTGTGTCCCAGTTATAGTATATAGAAAAATGGAGATAATAGCAGTGCCTGACTCATCAGATTGCTATGAGAATTAATTAAACTGATATTTGTCATGCTTACAAGACAACTTGTGAATTCTCAATAATGTTAGTAGTTATCAATTTTTCTTAAGCATGCTTTAACTGTGAGACTTTATGCCCTCTTTATCTTTTGTATATTCAGCTTCTCTACTGAGTTGCATTCTTTCACACCAGCATTTATATTAACACAAATCTCCCAATTTAGGATATAGAAATTCTTCCTTGACTCCACACACATCTTGAGCTACAGGCCCTGTCCTTTTTCTCCACTATATAATCAAAATTTCAAACAAGTCATTTATGCCATTGTCACCATTTTCTCAGGTCATACTTCTCAAAATATTTCAATCTAATAGTCTCCGATCCCTGCCTTCACTTTTTTTTTTTCTGAATATCCTGAAATATAATGGTCATTGACCCTGGTCTTATTTTAATTTTATGCTGAATTTGATGATACTGAACACATGCTCCTCCTCCTCCTCCTCTCTTCTTGCTGTGGTTTGCGTGTTTGTGTCCTTCAAACTTTGTATGTTGAAATCCTAACCTCCGATGTGATGGTACTAGGAGATGGCCTATCGAAGGTGATTAAATCACAAGGAAGAACCCCTCATGAATGATGTTAGTGCCCTTATAAAAGAAGCCTAAGAGAGCTTGCTTGTCTCTTTCACCATATGAGGACAAAGGAAGAAAGTGCCATCTATAAATCCAGAAATAGTCCTTCACCAGACACCAAATCTGCCAGCGCCTTGATCTTGAACTTCACAGCCTTCAGAGCTACAAGAAACACATTTTTGTTATTTTTTAAAGCTACTCAGTTTGTGGAATTTTGTTATAGCAGCCCATATGGACTAAGATGCTTCTGTTGTCAGTGATACTACATTCTCTGTCTTGCCCATCTGACTGTATTTATTACCGTATTTCTTGTAGGCTTCTTGTTTGCTCTTATTTTGGGAAATCCTAAAGTTTCTGAGTCTACGTTCACTAACACTGGGTCCAGGAAACTCAAAATGTCACTGTGGCCCTTCAAAGTAGAAGCTTATGGAGGTCAGGTGGCCTATAAAGTTTTAGTTCAGGTCCATCTACAGTGGGTCCAGGGGGTTGCTTAACACATTCTTTGATTATTTCCCTAGTTCCAGAATGCATAATTGGAATAGACACACTTATCAGTTGGCAGAATCCCCTTATTGGTTCTCTGACATTGACAAGGGCTCTTACTATGGAAGAAAACCAAGTGGGAATCATTAGAATTATGTTTATCTGGAAAAATAGTGAATCAAAATCAATTCCATATCCCCAGAGGAATTGCAGAGATTAGTGCCATTCTTGACAACTTGAAAGATGAAAGGGTGGTGATTCCCACCACATCCCAATCTAACTCTTCCATTTGACCTGTGTAAAGCACAGATGAATCTTAGAGAATGACAGTGGATTATCATAAACATAGCCAAGTCATGACTTCAATTTCAGCTGCTATACTAGATATGGTTTTATTACTTTAGTAAATTAACACGGCCCCTGGTACCTGATAGGCAGCTGTTGATCTGACAAATGCCTTTTTATCCATACTTGCTGATAAGACACACCAGAAGCAATTTGCTTTAAGCTGGCAAGGACAGCAATACTTTCATTGTCCTGTTTTACAGGTATATTAACTCTCCAGCATTATGTCATAATTTGGTTGTCAGGGATTTTGATGGACTTCCCTTTCTTTGATTGATTTGGATATCACACTAGTCCATTACATTGGTGGCCTTATGTTGATTGTACCTAGGATCAAGGAGTAGTAACTACTCTAGACTTGTTGGTAAGGCCATTTGTGTGCCATAGGGTAGAAAATAAAGCTAACAATATTTAGGCACCTTCTCTTTCACGAAATTTCTAGGGCTTCGGTGGTATGGAGCATATTGAGATGTCTCTCCTAAGGTAAAGAATATGTTGTTGTATCTGGTCTACAATTCCTACAGCAAAAAGAGGCACAACAGCTAGTGACCACCTTTGTATTCCATATTTTTTTTAGAAATAATTCTTGTCCTGCTATTTTGTCATAGTAGATACTGAATGCTTAACCATGGTTCACCAAGTTACCATGTGACCTGAGCTGCCCATCATGAACTGGGTGTTATCTGACCACCAAGGCACAAAGTTGAGCATGCAAAGCAGCACTCCATCATCAAATGGAAATGATATATATGTAATTGGGCCTGAGAAAGCCCTGAAGGCACAAGTAAGTTATGCAAAGTGGCTCAAATGCCCATGTTGCCCACTTCTGCTACACTGCTTCCTCTCTCCCAACCTGAACCTGTGCTTCATGTGGGTTTCCCTTTAATGAGTTGGCAGAAGAAGAGAAGACTTGGACATGGTTTGTAAATGGTTCTGCATGATATGTAGGTACCACCTATGTAGTACCTACATATCATGCAGAACCATTTATAAACCAAAGGCTGTGACAATACAGCCCTTATCTGGGAAATATCCAAAGGACAGTGATGAAAGAAAATCCTTCCATGTAACTTTGAGTTATGCAAGTGTACTTGGTTGTTCACTTGGTTTTGAAGACGGAATGCCCAGATATGTAATTATATACCAATTCATGGCTGTGGCCAATGATTTGGCTGGATTGTCAGGGGTTTGGAAGAAATATAATTGCAAAATTAGTAACAAGAAAATTTGGGAACGAGGCATGTGAATAAAACTCACTGAATGGGCAAAATAAATAAATTTGGGTCCCATGTGAATACACACCAAATGATAACCTCAGCAGAGGAGAATTTTAATAATTAATTGAATAGGATAACCCATTCTGTAGATACCAGTCAGCCTCTTTCTCCTGCCACCCCTGGCATCAACCAGTGAGCTCCTGAACAAAGTGTATATGGTGGTAGGAATGGAGGTTATACATGAATTAAGCAACATGGACTTCCACTCATCGAGGCAGGTCTGGTTACTCCTGCTGCTGAGTACCCAATCTGGCAGCAGCAGAGATCAACATTGAGTCCCCAGCATATACCATGCCCCAAAGCAATCAGCCAGCCAGCTGGTGACAGGTTGATTACACTGAGTTGCTTCCATCATGGAAGGGGCAGCATTTTGCCCTTATTGAAATAGATACTCATTTTGAGTATAAATTTGTGTTTCCTGTATGCAATACATCTGCCAAAAATACCATTCATGGACTTATAGAATGTCTTATCCACTGTCATGGTATTCTTCACAGCATTGCTTGTGATCGAGAAACTCACTTCACAGCAAATAAAGTATGACAATGGGTCTATACTCATGGAATTTACTGGCTTAACCATGTTTTCCTCCATCTTGAAGCAGCTGGCTTGATAGAATGGTGGAATGGCCTTTTGAAGACACAGTTATAGCACCAGCTAGGTGGCAATATCTTGCAGAGCTGGGACAAGATTTAGCATCATATGAATTATATGAGTATTTGTCCCATAACCAGGATTCTTGGGTCCAAGAATCAAGGGGTGGACCTGGATTACACATAGTGACCTATTAGCAAAGATTTTGCTTCCTGTTCCCATGACCTTATGCTCCACTGGCCTAGAGGTCTTAGGTTCAAAGGGAGAAATCTTTCCTTCAGGAGACACAACAGTGATTCTATTGAACTGGAAGCTAAGACTGCCACTCAGTTACTTTGAACTCCTCATGCCTCTGAATCAACAGGCAAAAAAGGGAGTTACTGTGCTGGCTGGGGTGATTTATTCTGACTAACAAGGGGAAATTAGACCGTTGCTTCACAACGGAGGTAAGGAAGAATATATCTGGAATACAGGAGATCCATTTGGGAGTCTCTTAGCATTACTATGCCTTGTGATTAAGGCCAATGGAAAACCACAGAAACTGTCCAGTCCAATCCAGGCTGTACTAGTAATGACCCAGACCTTTCATAATGAACGTTTGGTTTGCACCAGCAGGTAAAGAACCATGACCTGCTGAAGTATTTGCTGAAAGTAAAGTGAATACAAAAATGAATAATGAAGGAAAGTAGCTATGAACACCAGCTATGCCCATGTAACCAGTTATACAAATGAGAAATATCATTGTCATGAGCATTTTCTTCTTGTTCCATTCGGGAGCACGCAATGTGTGTGTTCTTCTTTTTTTTCTTCATGTTCCATTCAGGAACACACAATTTGTTGTCCTGAATGGACTCCTAGAAAAGGACATTAGGTACAAACTAAGGAAATCTGAATAATATGTGGACTGTTGTTAGTAATATAGGTGCCTAAATAATAACAAATGAATAAAACTAATGCAAGATGTTAATGGGTATATAAGAGCTCTGTACTACCATCTCAGTTTTCCTGCAAATCTGAAACTGTTCTAAATAAAATCTCTCTTTAAAAACAAAAAAATAAAAATAGCTGCAAACTGCCAGCTAGTTCACGTGAACATTGGTTTTTCTTCCTAAATTCATGCTTCAGAAATAATGTTTTTAAGGATAGTTAGGTTTTCTGACTAGCCTACAAATTTAAAAGTCCATCATGTAGTTAAACTGTCTTAGAGAGCTAACTGAGCTTTTTGTCTGGGGAAAGAAGCTGCTGAGAAGAGGAGGGAAAAATACGAGAAACTTAAAAATTCCTACCTCTTTTTCTAGGCTCAAGGTGATTCTTGTGTATGTTCTATAAATAAATGTCCTTTTGAAATCACACGTTGCGATCTGGTAGCATTCCTAATTTCTGTTTCCATTATTATGTCTGACATAAACATTCAGATAAGTCCACCAACAAAAAATTTCTGAGCATCCACTCTTAGCCATGTTCTTTGCTAAGTGTTGGGGAAACAGAGAAAATGACATTATGTCTAATCCCAGGAGAAGAGAGCAGGAAAATAGAAGAAACAAAAGAAATGAAGAGTAAATTCCATGGTAACTTTTCCCTTCTTCACTCTACTTGCTTTCACTTCTGTCTAATTCACTTTCAGGTCCTAGTCATGCAGTATCGGAATAACAGAGATCCATGTCCAGTATCTTTATATGAATGTACAAGTGCATAAAGAGGACAAGCTGGCTTCATTGTAGTTCAATGGAAGGAGACCTAGGGTATTTCAATAAATGAAAATTCAATTGAAACAATGATGGAGGTGAGCTGCAGATATAGCTAATCATGTGTAATGTTGTTTCCTATTTGCAGAGATAAAATGTCTAGACCAAGTTGGGAAATAGCTTTATCATTATACTTTACTACATGTTGCTGCAATATTTTGGGATATTTAGCCTGGAGTAAGACAATTATGACACACTTGGAAACTTTCTTCAAGCCTTTGGTTTTTGGTTTGTCCATCAATTAAAAACTCCCAAAAAATGAGTAACAGAGGTGGTCTTACTGTTTGGACCATTACTGTTTGGACTGTTCTAACAATCTAAGCTATAGAACAAAGAAATGAGTTTTCCTGGGAGATCTGAGTGAGTACAATGGTCTCTGTCATTGGAAGTGATCATGAAGACAATGGCTGGACACCTGACCAAGATGATCTAAAAGGAGTTACTATATGGGCTGGGAGTTGAACCAAGTGACCATTAGTTATCTTCTTAAGCTCTAAAGTTATATGATTTTAGATTTTTAGTAAGTTGTGTTCTCTTGTGCATGAAGTAGACACTTCAACAAGACTACTATTAAAACTGTTATAGCATGCCCAACAACATACTTACACAAAGAAACTCAGAAATTCCACTGAATAAATATTCACTCAATAAAGTATACTTTTGGCACTCTGTCAAACCTAGGGTATGCAGTGTTTTCTGAACCCAGAATTTACTTCAGAATGCAAATCTTGCATGCTAAAAAGACCTAGAATAACATTGACATATTTGAAGTATTTTACCCATAGAAAATTAACACATGGGCTCTCTATGGCTATTAAATAGTATCCTTCTCAATTTATCTTCAATTTCTGTTTTAATTATTCTTTTGTTTCTGTTTTGTTTGCTGTAAATATCAGGATTATGATTAAGTACTATGACGAATTTTATTGAACTCTTGCTTTTAAGTATTTGGAATCTGATTGCTCACTTTCTGGTACTCCAGGGAACTCTTATTTATTTTTACTTCCTGTTCATTCATTGCTACTAATAAAAGATTTAAGCTAAAATACTCCTTTAGAAATGTACAAGAGCCTATTTAATTTAGTTTTTGTTCCTAAAAGTTAGTAGGTAATCAGAACAAAATGTTGTAAACTTTCTGCATGTTCTCAATATTATGTTTCCCCAATAATGACTTGTCAATATTTGAAGTTTGCAATCTGAGATCCTATAAGGCTACTTTTGTTTTCATTATGGGTATTGATAATATTTTAATAAAATATCTTGTATATAGTATAAACATCTGTTGAAGTCCCATGAAAAATGCAGCTAGTTTTCTCCTTGATATGGTAAGAACAATTTCTTGGATGGACTGTTGATCCATGGAATCTTTCACCCTTCTTTGGTTAGCTCCTTGTCTCTGTGACACTTAGGGCCTCTCAATTCCTTTCTTTATACAGCTGATTGAGGTCTGCCAGGGTAAGTTACCAGGAAACTTCATCAGGTGACGCTCTGTAGGTGGACCAGAGCAGTTTGCCAAAGGCTTTTCCTGGCTTGAACCAGGTTGAGACTCTAGTAATTCGAGCAGAGTGCCTGGAGTTTAGTCTTCTAAACCTGCAATCAATATGTTTTTTATTTTCTGAAGTAATTATAATTACCCTCAAAGCTCTCAAAGCCTTGCTGCTTAGACTCTTTGAATGAAGCATCATTTGAAAAGGTATAATAAAGAGATCATAAGTATCATGACAAAAGAATGAAAAACTAATTTTTTTTTTTTTTTATAGGATCTCGCTCTGTCACCCAGGCTGGAGTCTGTCATAGCTCACTGCAGCCTTAACCTTCTGGACTCTAGGGGTCCTCCCACTTAAGCCTCCTGAGTAGCTGGAACTACCGGCACATGCCACAGAGCGTGGGTAATTTTTGATATTTTGAACACACAGTATCTCCTTATGTAACTCAGGCTGGACTCAAACTTCTGGGTTTAAGCAATCCTTTTGTCTTAGTTTCCCAAATTGTTGGGATTGCAGGCATGAGCCAGTGTGCTTGGCCTGATTTTTTTTTTTTTTTTAATGAAGAGAAAAAAGTTCCTTAAGAAAAGTTTCATTGTAATAATCAGGATAAATGGCATACATTAGTTCCGGAAAACTTTGGAAGCCTTCTTACTTCGCTGAAAGTGGAATTTATCAACTCAGCTGCTGACAGCTTTCCTCCCATTTAGCCTTTGTGTGAAAAACACAATTAATACTTTCTTGAGTAGTACAAGCTGAGCTGAGAAACCATCTTTCAGAGGTGTAAATTCTTGATTTGGTTGAAAGGCTGGATGTATTAACTTTCATAATTTCTTTCGACACTTAATTTTCCTTAATTATGGTAAAGATGTATTATTTATTTTTTCTTTTTAGTTGGGAAAGTTGGTTCATGTAACTTTTGCATTTTGTAGAATTTCTAAGAGGTAAGATGAAAATTAAACATTTCTTCCTGTTAAGATCCATGTTTCTCTCTCAGATCCCCTAAGTACATGTAATTTGTTTGATGATTTTTGCAAAGACAAGCTAGAAATTAAGGAAATAATTCTAGATGTGTTCTTTATATTAAAAAAGTCTCCAATAAAAAATTTCTCTGTCCATATCACAGGTTAATTTACAATTTGGGCTGCTGGTGGCTGGCTTGTGGCCTCAATGTTAAAAATTAGAATGAGGCTAATTCTAGTGAATAGTGGTTCACACAGACAATTGCTATCTTTGTTGGGTCCTCTGGTACCAAGCCTAAGAAGAGGAAAAAAACTAAAAACACCCTGGCAATGTAACAGAATCATCTTTTACTGCCATCTTTCACTTCAGTATAAGCTGAGCATGTGTTTGATGCATAGGGGCGTGGGAACTATATCCTCTCTTCTTACTTTCCTTCAGTAAAGGAGCTTAACTCCATTAAGTATTGTTCAAGATAGCATATTTAAAATTAACATAAAAGGTAAAAGATTTTAATGCCTTTTAATATAAGGAAACATTGATTTTATTAAAATGCTTTAAGATACTATAATACAATTACTAATTTATTACTCTAACTCTGTATTGTGAGTATAGCTTCTTTTCCAAGTATATTGATTTTTTAAATGTGTTTTGGAAGTAGGAAAAGAACCAAAGCAGTTTATGAAAATTCTCATTCACCATCCTTCTTAAACAGAACCACGTCCATCATGCCGATGGAGACTATTTCAAGAGTAGAAATTCTTTTTATTCAAAGCAGTAGGATTATCCAATGTTTCTTAAACAATGAAAGGCAGGTTATATTTTTCCAACCTGTGTTTTCCTGAGCTGAAGCATGAAATATCAAATATCTATAATAAAGTATTCATAGTTAAGTACACTGAATCATTAAAATGTTGGAAATACTGAAATGGATGATCGACCTTATTGGAGTCCTTGTGTGATACAGAAACTTCTGTATTTACTGTTAACAAGAAAAACTGAAAAGGTTACAATCCTTTTTAGAGTCAGAGCTCAAATAGAATTGATTTAAAATTTAAAGCACTTCTTTTTTTTTTTTAAATTTATTTTATTGCATTTTAGGTTTTGGGGTACATGTGAAGAACATGCAAAATTGTTGCATAGGAACATAAAGCACTTCTAATAAGAAATTTTAACATTGTATAAGTTAAACATGGGGAAAAATTATATTTGTTTTATGTTATTCTATTAAGAAATTTCTTAGACTCTGAGGTATTTAGTAGGACTCAGAATAAATGTCTCTAAAGATTTAGTTTTAATTTTTGGCTGCTTAGCTCTTATAATGACACTTATTCTGAATACTATATTAACTGTGCAGTCATAATTATATGTATTTTTCCTAGCTTGTGATATGATGTATCTTGCATTTTGGCATATTACTCTTATTTTAGAGACAGGGTCTTGCTCTGTTGCCCAGGCTGGAATGCAGTGTTGTGATCATAGCTCACTGCAGTCCTGTACTCTTAGGCTCAAGTGATCCTCCTGCCTCAGCCTCTGAAGTAGCTAGGATTACAGGCACGTGGCACCATATCTGCCTAATTTATTTTTTAATTTTTTGTAGAGACAAGGACTTGCTGTGTTACCAGTTTGGTCTCGAACTCTTGGTTTCAAGTGATTCTCCTGCCTTGGGCTACCAAAGCGTTGGGATTGCAGATGTCAGCCACTGTGCCTGGCCTTGTTCTCATAAATTCAAGATTATCCAACTTCAAGCAAGGTACTGTATTTCAGAGCACCACTTAAATATAAAGCTGTTACATGTCAGGATAAGAACTGGGCTGATGTCAGTTATGCATCCTGCGCCCTTGCTATTTAATACCATGGAATAAGAAGGCAGGGTGAAAGTCTTTTTGCCACTATTGCCTGGCTTTTATGCAGCTACTCTTACATCTAATAATAGTGGAATGGAAGAGCAAGATGAATTGTAAAATGAATTCCATAGAAGATCCACTGTGGTTAGTAGACCAAGCCACGACAGTGTTGATATTAAGAATGGACACTGGAGTCCAGTATATGTCGATTCAAATCTAAATGCTCAGTAGATGTATGACTTGGGCAGTTATTTAACATACTTGGGTTTGAGTTTTCTTGTCTTCATCCATAAAGGGAGGGCTCTTAGAGGTTTAAGGGAATATATGTACACATATGTATAAATATTAAGAGAGATATATATAATATATAAACAATTAAGATATATATGTATTCCCTTTAGATATAGATATGAATATATGTATTCCCCTAAGACATATATGAATATATTTATTCCCCTAAGATATATACATATATATATGTATGTATATGTATATATTCACATGTATCTTAACTACACCCACACACACACACACACACACACACACACACACACTTTAGAGCAGTTCCTGATAGGTGGTGAGTGCTACTTAGATATTAACTCATCATATTGCCATCTCATTTCTGTATTTGCATTACTAATTAGTAACACAATTGAATGATCTGATGGTTTCTTCTTTTCCCTGCTTTTTCCTTAAAAGATCAAAGGTTGCAGCAAAATGTCATATTTAAGAAGCTGAGTAAACACAGAATGAGAGGCCCTAAAGCGAGGTGCTGAATTAATAGGCAGGCTTATCACTTCCTGAATATATACAAACTAGCACTTGGTAGAAATAGCAGAGAGACTGTTTAATGGGTTTTTGTTTCAGAGTGATGGATTGATTTTCCAGGGACGGGCCCGATGAGAGCCCTCATAACAATTGCCTCTCATACCCTATTGCAAATAAGTTTAATCTCATATAAATCAAAGCACTAGAACGTAAGCATCCCAAGGACAGAGATTCTGCCTGTGTTGGTTCACTGCTGTAACCACAGAGTTCAGGCAAGTGTCTGGCAAATAGTGGAGGCTCAGTAACTATCTTTCGAGTGAACTGAATGAATGATAAACCTTGACTTTTCCTTTAAATAGGATTAACATTAAAAGCAAAACCAAACAGCATGCTTTCCTACTTCCTGATGGATTTCTGACGCTGAGAATGCTGTTAGGCAAGTAAGCTGGGCTGAAGAGCAGCATGTGAAGGGCACAGTGCAAATGTGTACATTTTGCAAGTATTTCAGAAATCTCGGATTTGGTGAAGTATTCGCTGGAGTCTGTGGTGTGATGTCACACTTAACTCAGATTCATGTGTCACATTTGAATTACAAATATTCTGTCCAGCAGCTGCCTGACTATGCTTATACTTTTTTCTACACAGGGTTTTCAGAAATCTTTGATCCCTGTGACCAAGTGTCATAGAAAACTTTTCTTAAGTGAAACTTTCTGCAAACAGTTAGCTTATATTTAAGTTTCTATTCATCTTTAAGTAAAGTATTTTGGCTAAAAGAATGTTTCACACAATACATTTCACAGGTGAGGTTGATTATATAGCATTACTCTTAATTTAGCTTACAACCTCAATAGTGACTTAAAATATATAACACTTTTATAACTATGTCTAACTTAATCAAATTGAAATACATATTCTTTTCTACCCCTGTAGCAAACGTTTTTTGAAGACAGAAAAAGTCCCTTTTTACAGTATAGGCAAGCTGATAATCTGAATAGAAAACCACTCATTTCTATACATGAAATTTTCCTAATTGTCTTTGTAATAAAAACTGAGAGGATATTCGTCATCCCTGGCTGAGCTGCACTGAATTCTACTCTTTTATAAATGTAATAAAACAGCAAACAACATCAAAGTACATTATTAATTAGACATGATTTCTTAAAATGGTTTATGTCATCTCATTAAACTTCAGAGCTTGCAGACATTAATAGTAAGTCACCACAAAGCTGCCATTGATTTATAATGCACATTACCACATCAGGCCTGGCCCAAGGACTCTGGGCCCAGAAGGAAAAACAGCCATGGCATAAATATGCTGAAAACATATCTGTATTCACAGAAAACAATTAGGCTTAATATAATTAGAGTGAACATTCAGGTTCATTTTATTCAAAGGTAATGTTTCTGCCCTTGAAGTTCCATGTAGAAAAGGGTCCTTGGAGTTAGAACACTGTGGAAGGTGATATAATTTCACTTGGCCCTTGGCTATGTAAGGTAAACATTTTGCATTATTGCACAGTAACAAAAATTTACAGCCATAGATAACACAGGATCTGATCAACGTTAACACACCTGGTGTTTAAGGCTTACCCACATTGGAAAGCAATCATTTCCAGGATGGAGATCAAATATCTTAACACAGTGTCAGCTGTCTGAGTTGCTAGAAAATATCTCTCATTTAAAAATCTGTTCATAGGACGTGCTTTCACATTTTTCAGCCTCTTTCACTTGTGTGCTAGACGGAGGCACTTTAAGAGCTATTAACTGTAGTTTCAAGAGTACAAGACGTTAAGTTTCTTCAGTCATTGGTAAATACGGCAAGGAATTAAAATGAAATTAGATTAAAAAGAAAGTAAACAAATCATCGAATCAGAAAATTTAGCCAAATCTTGTAAAAATCACTGGTCTTTGATTTAAACATCTCCCCCTCCAGCCTCCCAAATTAGTAGCTATCACTCATCTATGGCCAGATAGGTAAAAACTACTAAACCATTCTGATGTTAAGGTATAACGGTTTTACTATTCGGGCTTGTAAACGTTTTAAAACATTTAAGTACTTTAAATTATGTTTTGAGTAATGTTTCAAAGTATATATGGGTTTCAAATAGAAAAACTAAAAGGTGGAATAAAACATTTTGGAAGAGTTTAGTAAAGCGTATAAAAATTAAAGGACTAAAAATCCCACTTCATTTTAAATGTGTAAAAATAAATCTCATTCATTCCTGGGAATCCAGTGATTTTCTCTTTTCTTTCTTTCTTCTTTCTTTTCTTTCTTTTTTTCTTTTTTTTTTTTNTTTTTTTTTTTTGGTTTTAGTTAGTTGGTACGTACTGCACCCTCCACAACACGTTAGAAAGTAGGTCCTGGTACACACTAAGGAATATCCAGCCAGGTAAATACATCAGGGTGATGAGGCCCATGAAATTGAGCGGGTAGTGAGAATAGTCCCAGGAACAAGCCCCGCACGTGCGAAGCCCCAGACCCCAGGACAGCTCCCACACATAGATAAAGATCACGTAGATGGGCACCCGCTTCCAAGTGCCCCAGCCGCGGCTGTAGTGGAGATGGAAGTAGAGCTTTTCCACCACGAAACTGCAGCTGCCGTACATAAGGAAGGACCAGAGCGACGTGTGGCCGCTGGTGGTCCCGTCCCCCTGCCCAAGTACGTTAAAGAAGAAGGTGAAGAAGATCTCATCCAGAAAGCCATGCATTCCGAAGAAAAGAAAGCGAAGTAGGTCGGGCAGCCCCTGGCTGGGGGCTCCCGCGGCGCCCCTGGGGCCACGGGGTCGTCGCCGCCGGGCTCCGGACGCGGTAGGGACCCGGGCGCCAGGAGGGGCGGGGAGCGCGCCCCTCCACTGCTGCTGCTGCTGCTGCCGCCTCTGCAGCCCGTACCGCAGGCGCAGGAAGCGCTTCAGGAACACTTGGCAGTGGTAGAGCGCCAGCACGTACTGCAGCGCCAGGTCCAGCGCCCCTGGAGCCGCCGCGCCCCCCGGCCCGCCGCCCAGGCTGAGCAGGAGCGCTTGGCCCGCTAGGGTCTGCAGCCCCACGTGGGCCGAGGGGTAGAGGAGGAAATTGAAGACGAAGGCGCTGGGACAGCGCCGCTGCTGCAGGTAGACCTTCTCCAGGGCGAAATGGGTGAGCGAGTGCAGCACGCAGCGGTAGGGCGAGGAGAAGCCTAGCATGCGCAGGTCCGGGCTGCGAGCGAAGCGCCGGGCCGAGGACACCAGCACGTCCAGGGTGATCCCGTGCATTCCGTAGAAGTAGAGGCGCATCCAGGCGGGCAGCGTGGCACTCTCGGCCGGCGCTTCAGCAGTGGACAGCGGCTCGGGGCAGTCGGCGGCCGCCTCGCTTCCTGGCCCGCCAGGGGCACCCGGACGCCGCGCCGCGCAGCCCCTCGGTGCGGGGCCCTCGCTGTCCACGTCGCTCCCCGCCATGGGCTCGGAGGCTGCCCGAACGCCCCAGGCTGCACCGCCGTCGCCGCCGGGTGCGCGGAGCTGCTGGGCCGAGCGGCTGAGCTCCGCGCCGCCTCCGGCCGCTCCCGGCCCCCGGGGGGGCGCGCAGGGAGCTCCGTCCCGGCCGCGGTCCCACAGTAGCCGAGGCTGGTGCGCTCAAGGGACGCGCGGGCCGCCCGGCTCGCGGAATACCCCCGCTGTGGCCCCGCAGCGCCCTCCCTTCCAGTCCCGGGCGAGGTGCCCCCCGCCGGCGCCCGCTCTCGCGTTCACCCTGCGCGGCCTAACGGGCACCGCGGCCCAGCAAGTGGAGGTGGCGCCGGGGCTGCGAGGGGAAATGCAGAAGCTGGTGCAAGCCCCATCCCCTCCGCGGCTCAGCCTCGCGCCTCCGCTGCAGGCTCTGGGAACGTAACGCGAGCAGCGGCGGCCCTGCCCCCGCCCTGCCAATGCCCCTCTCCGCCTGCCTCGACCTCTCCCGCCTTCGCAGGCCGCCTCCACGCGCCCGCCCGCCCAGCCCTCTGCACTGAATCCCTCAGGGTCTGCTCAGGAAGGCCCGGCCGAGCTTCTTCCCCCCCGTGCGCCCGCTCGGGCTCCAGCGGTGCTGGGGGCGCTTGCTGGGCGGAGGCACTGAGTGGAGAAACACCTAACAGGTGTGACTGCGAGCTGATGGGCATTCCCTGCGTCGTGGCAATCAGGGCCAGGGCCTGGCTGGCGGAGACGAATGGCTGAGTGCCACGGGCCGGAGGCTGGGCTCAAGACCAAAATATGGTGCTGTATACTTAATGTTCTTATTCAAAGCCAACTATGTCCCAGTCATAGAGAAAAAACGAGACTCCTTGCCTGCCCGCCCCTGCGTTACCCTCCATCTAAATTGCTGCCGCGGGGCCTGATCCACTTTTCCAATCTCTTTCTTGGCCCGTCTTCTTTCCTGGGTTTACTCAGGGCCAAGGACAGAGATTCGACGTCCCCCAGAATTTATAAAATGATTTCAGGCCAATTGGGTTGGGTTGGGGTGTGAAGAAGAGGAAATGCTTTGTTCTGGCTACTGTGAGGTCTCAGGTGGGTAATGGTACCTTGTCCTGGCGCACCTCGGTGATGGGTTCTTCTTTTGGCAGAACTAGGTCATCCCAGAAATGGAGAGTGACATAGAAGGCCAGGGTTTTTCTTTTTCTGTCCCTTCTCTCCTTCCCTTCCCCTTTCCCCTTTCTCCCCTCCCTCACTCCCTACTTTCTTCCTTCCTTCTTCCTTCCTTTCCTTCCTTGGTTGAGAGGATGGAAGGGATTCAGAATATTGGTGTGTTGGTTTCACCATTCTTTCCAATTTTGAATCAGTCTTGGAATTGGAAAGAGCCTCGGGGGTGAATTATTACCGATTACCTCCCTCTTTCTCCTCCTTCCCTCAAATTAATGTGCAGATAGGTAACAGTTCTCTGTTAGAGTTTAGATCCTCCCTTTGTGAAAGGCTTTCTGGGGATTTTTTTTTTTCCTTCTGGCGAATAGACATAATAAGGCCGATCCTCTATTTCTAAGGCAACCTCCTCCTCACGCTGTCTCCTTGCTTATTTCAACCCCTCACGTTCCAATCTGTGGTAGCTAAGTTGACTGAATTAGAAGAGAAATTTTCATGTCAGGGACAGGAATGTCAGGAAGTGGTTTCATCAAACCTGTGCAAAACAGGTTTGACCTAGTTGCCCAAGTGCCTGAGCGAATACAGTGAAGAGAAATAATGTAAACATTTTTGTGAGCACCTTGCCATGTATAAGATGCTATGCCCACACTGGGAAAATGAAGGGTTATAAGGTATTCTCTTTAAGAGGTGTGTAATCTAGTTAAAATGATCATCTATTATACCTGTATAAAGCCTACTTATGATTATTATGAATAATAAGTAATTATGATCATCCAGTAGTACATACTAGATGTTTGTACTGCTAGATGAATGTTTGAGTTTTTATTTCATTAAATAAACAATCCTGGGCCCAATTTATCACATATTAAAAACAAATGCACTCTTGCTCCATAATTGCTGTTTAGACAAGGGAAAGCACTTCATCCTAATAGCATAAATGTAGTCATTCAAACATGTGTGTGCTAACTTGCTATATTAAATTTGAATTGTTTTCAAATAGTAAATTAAACTTCAAGGGCCCAAGTCTTCCATTTATTCTAACTTTTCTTAAGGATGCAAGGAAAACATTGAAAGGTCTGATTTTGTAGTCCAGCCTAGAATTCATCCCAAGGAGTGTAGGAAAATCTTTTGGTTTTAAAAAAATAGAGCTATATTTTTAATTTCAGCATTTAAAAATGTATTTGGTATACCTTATATATTTTATAAATTACACAGTATAATAGAACATGTATAAAATTTATATGTGTATATGTATATGAATGAAACTTTTAAACTCCCTTCATCATTTCATTCCTTTGAGGAAAATGGGTTTTGGTTTCTATGACCTGCCTTAGGGAAGAGGGATTCTAGTTTCTTTGGCTAGCCTTAGTCTGAGAGACTGCAGGTAGAAGAATGTCAGAGAAAATCTTTTGTTTCTCAGGCTGCTTACGAGGCCTTCATTGTGGGGTCTTGTTTTCTGAATCCCCGCATTGCATTAGGTTGCAAAGGTACATCTGTAAACGCAGCAACTTTGGGAGTTGATGGATATAATAATGAAGGGAGTTTAAAAGTAAGAAACAGGAAACCACAGTGAAACAGCATCACTGAGATTCCTTAGGTCTGGGGCAGTCACTCAAAGAATACTTTGGGGCATTTTTCATCTGTGTCAAACACAGGCATCTTTGACCTCAGGGGTCAAGAAACTGTTTGGGAAACTATCTTTGTAATGGTGTAATAGTTCATGTGGCACAAACACTGACTGGTCAAGTTGGCTATAAACTGGTACAACCCCTGGAACCAGGGTCATCAGTGTGACTAAGGAGAAATTTGAAAATTAGTGCAAGGGTCCTTTGGAGGATCGTGGTCATTAATCTAATTCAATTAATGAATTGTTGCCTAGAGGCCATAGGTTCCAGGTTGCCTTTTAGATGTATGGCAAGCCTGAGACCTTTCATTGCACACAGAAAAACAGACAGCAAGTACATGGAGAACATAACATTAAGGAAAAAGCTAAAGGGAAGTTCAACTGGGTAATATGAATGTAATGATAGAGAAAACAGCAGTTATATTAGCAGTAGTAGATATACACACCTACAAACCTTTCTTTTCTTTTTCTTTCTTTCTTTCTTTTTTTTTTTTTTTTTTTTTTTTTTGTGACAGAGTCTCCCTCTGCCTCCCAGGCTGGAGTGCAGTAGCGCCATGTTGGCTCACTACAGCCTTGACCTCCCAAACTCAATTGATCCTTCTACCTCGCCCCGCAAGTAGCTGGGACTACAGGCATGTACCACATACCTGGCTACTTTTTTGTTTTTTGTTGAGACAGGGTTTCCCTATGTTGCCCAGGCTAGTCTAGAAATCCTGGACTCAAGTGATCCTCCCACTTTGGCATCCCAAAATACCTGGATTACAGACATAAGCCACTGTGCCCAGCCTAAACCTTTCTTATTAAGAATAAAATTATACACATATGCTTATCTCTTATATACTGTAATTATCAAACTAAGAAGGAAGACATCTATCCAAGAAGGCTTTCAGTCCTTTAATGTTTGCTACCTAAAAATATCACCTAAATAACTCGTTGATAGGGCAAAGCTAAGCTTGTGGCTTACCATGGTAAGGGAGCTCTCTACTTTGACAAACTTTTAATAACACCTCGGAGAGGGAGGGCGAAGTTGGGGCTATTTATGAGGGTTTTGGTTCCTGGTTTAAGATGAACTTTTCAATATGAGGGATTGATGAGAGTTGGGTAATGATTATGATGTATTGGTTTATAATTGGTGGATGCAGCAAGGACAGGGTTTTGAGGTGAGTGCTTCAAAAAGAGTGTTGAGAAAAAGTGGTAAACTTTTATCTCTCTTGGCCAAGGCTTCTTGCAATACTAGTACAGTTGTACTATTACAAGGATAATACTTCATGTACTATTACATGAAGCCCTGCCCCAGGGAAATAATGACATTGTAATAGTAAAGCCATGTTGAAGAAGATGGTCAGATTCTAAAGTAACATTCATGTAGACAATAAGCTGTGTGGCTGTAGGTGTTTGCACAATCTAATGTCGACACAAGTTTGAAACTCAGGAGAATAATTTGAGTAAGGACAGGTAAAGATAATAAAGAAGTAGGACTGGCACTTTGAGTTTACCTAAAATAATGCTCATCCCAGTATGTGTGGTAGAGGGGGTGTGAAGGGAGAGAGGTTTATTGACTGCAATAAAACCATACCTGCATACTAAAGTTATAAAACGTTTGTATGCCTATGCTTATAGTTTCATTTATTTTTCTGACATCTTCTTTTTAAATTTCATTTGTTGTATGCTAAAGTTTCAAATTAAAGAACTCCTATATGTTGTTTAAACATCAGTGAGGGTGAATAGGCTGTCAGGAGGAGACTACTAGTGCTAGTGGCAAAATGCAGGAAGATCATATAGGAGCATGTGACCTTTTTGGATACAACACTGTTAGGGGATCATCTTGGAAATCTGCCCCATTGTTCCTGTTGTATATCTTTACAAAGCTCTTCTTTATACTATACTCCTTTTATTCCTTCTGATAATTTAGTTAATGGGGAGGCATGTTGACATCAGGAGTTTTCTTCCTTTTCCTTTTGTAGCTCTTCCTCATGGCTTTTTGTGCTCTTTTACATTATTAATTTTTAACTTTGGGCCTTCTCTTCTGTTTCTCTTCTGGTCCTGAAATTTCTTGGAGCGCCTACTTTTCATTAGGAATCATTACTTCCACTGAGGATTATTTCTGAGATTTCATGGAGAGGGGCTTTTAGGGAACAGATATTGAATATATTATTTTAATTCATAGAGATGAAGAAAATAAAAGGTAATGAGTTGCTTTGGAAGAATTTGCTTAAAAAGTAAAATTTCACCTTGAGCAAGATTCAGATCAGGAGCACTCCCTTTGTATAATTTCTGCCTGCCTGCCAGTGCCTTATCCTGAGTTGTCCAGGGAGATTATTTTCCCCATCCCAGTCAATTCCATTATGTTTCCAAAGGAAGTAGTTTGTTTGGAATAATAATGCTCCCTTACATTAGGGGTTTACTTTTAATATAGAAGCTTTCTGAAGAGAGACTTTCATAGTTAATAGATATCCCTTAATTGAATATCTACATACAGCTGTGCAGTTCACATTAGTAATTCATTAGTATTAGTAATTCATATAACTTCTGTCTCTCTCCCATTAAAGATGTTGAAATTGAGGCTCAGAAAAATTACTTGCCCAAAGTCTTATAGCTAATAAATCTAAAGCCAAAGCATATGCAGCCATTTCCACTTGACACCAAAGCTTTCTGTGCTATGCTGTGCTACCTCTTCACTTCATATCAAAGTCATCTTGAATGAGTTGTAGTAGCATATTTGGTAAGAAAAGGTATCAATTCTGTTTAGAGTTCTTCTAGCGAGTACTAACTTACCCCACACCTCCCAGTCACACCCTTTCGTTATCATGCATTTCATTTTAATCAACAATCTACATAGTCATTTCATATCTTTTTTGTTCCTGTATCTTTACTTATTTTATTCCATCTTTCCTTCTGGGTTTCTTCACAAATTAGTAAATGGCTACGTGGAAGGGATCGCTGTCTGTTACTGATGTGAGAACAAAAGGTGTTGGAAATTAGATAATATGAAAATGAGTATGTAAAGCAGCAAGTATTCCTGTCAGCTGTTGATACATGGTTACTAGATATTGAAGTTAAGCAAAACCATACCCTGCTGTTCCAGTTGTTAACACTTCTATTCGTGGTTATCCTAATTTGAAAAAGCTTGATTAGGTTCAGTGCATTGTCTTAAATAAATTTGCATATGTTCTTCTTTTAACAGTCCATTTGTACGTGATGAATCCCCAAAGCATATTAATATTTTCTGTATAGAAAAAGTATACAAGTAACTAAACATGATTGTTCATCTGGAGGCTTTGGAAAAGATTCACCCAATTTTTCAAAGCCTCATCTCGTAGTGAGGTGTGATGGCAGGCAGATAAGTGTAACTGAACAAACACCTCAGTCAAAAATGCAGTTTACAAAATGGAAATAAAGTCCCATGAATGTTTGGACCCTGTCTTGTTTGTTGCATTTATTAAGACTCTACTGCATTCTAGTTATTCTGTTGTGAACTGCAGATACAAAGCTGAATACATGGATCTTGTCCTCTCACTTAAATCACAGTTTAGGCTAAAGTGTTAATTTTTTAGTCATTATGAGCAAGCTAAGTTCTGGATAGAGAGAGGTGTATATAGCATAGTAGGCTTGCAGCTCTGGGGGGATCTGATTTGATGCCAGCATACAAGGATTGCCAAGTCCCATCCTCTTAAACAAACCAAACAACTGACGTCATTAATACGCAGAGCAGGACAAAGTACCTGTGGTTGGTTGTTCACCTTACTCTGATCTGTTGTCTGTCTCATAGTCTGCTCTAGAGGTAGGTAGATAGTCAGGGGCCAGTGGGATTTGTTTGCTACTTCAAGTGAAAGTACATTCACACCATAATGAAAGTTCTTTCCTTTTACACTACAATGATATGAAATTACGTAAATCTAATCTGCTCTGGGGGATGATTTATTTTATTATTATTATTTTTTTGAGACAGAGTCTTGCTCTGTCACCCAGGATTTAGTGCAATGGCACAATCTCGGCTCACTACAACCTCTGCCTCCTTGGTTTGAGCAATTCTCCTGCCTTACCCTCCTGAGTAGCTGGGATTTCAGGTGCCCACCACCATGCCTGGCTAATTTTTGTATTTTTAATACACACAGGGTTTCACCATGTTGGTCAGGCTGGTCTCAAACTTCTGACCTTCCAGACCTCAAGTGATTCGCCCTTTTTGGCTTGCCAAAGTACTGGGATTATAGTGGGCTGATTTTATGGTAAAAATTAATCAACAGGAGTAAAAATAATGTATTTTATAGTTTAACACCTAGCTATTGCATTTCTTAAATCTTTTAAGTCATTTTCTCATTTTATCCTCAATCTTGTGATGACAGGGCTATTTTTATAATTCATATTTATCTGAAAAATATGGATTACTAAAGTTCACATGCACTGTTACTGGCAGAGTTGTTTCTCATTTAAAATCCAAGCCCTTTCACGTTGGCTATGTGAAAGGAGCTCACTGATCAGGGCTGTCTTAGTCTGTTGAGGCTGCTGTAACAAAGTACCATAGACTGGGTGGCTTATTGACAGCAGAAAATAAAAAGTAAAACAAATACATACCACCCACGAATGCAACCCAGAGCTATACACGCTTAATGTTTTACTATGTAGCCTTTGGACAATCTTATAGTATCACCAAAGGAGATTATATTGTGTTCCTTTTGTAATTTATAATTTGTTCTTGTCATTGATTAGAGAGCATCTTTTCATTTGATAATTTGCATCATTTGTGATGATTATAAAGAATCCCTTTGTATAGATATTCTGTAATTCAGTTAGCCAAGCCTCACAGTCTTTTGTTATTATAAAATTCCATGTGTTTAACGTTCCCTTCGTCATCTTTTTCAAGCAATCACGTTTATTCACCTATAATACACTCCTCAACTTTCAGTTGGAGGATCAAATATATGTACATTTTAAGGCTTTAGTTATTGTTACTAAATAGGTCTCCAGGAGCCTAGCTGGAACCTTTGAACCCATTAGTAAAGCAAACACAGGTTGAATATTCCTTATTTGAAATGCTTTGGACCATGAGTGTTTGGGATTCTGGATTTTATTGGATTCTGGAATATTTGTGTTATTTACCAGTTAAGCATCCCTAATCTGAAAATCCAAAGCCAAAATGCTCCAATGAGAATTTTCTTTGAGCATAATGTTGGTACTCAAAAAGTTTCAAATTCTGGAGCACTTCAGCTTTCAGATTTTTGGATTAGGGATGCTAAACATGAATTTTCCACTGATGGGACTATGGAGTCATGACTGGGCAGCGATGGTCTTCTAGTAGAAGCTTGTAGTGGAGAATGTATGTTTGGGATGTACGGTACTATGGGTTGCACTGGGTGGACACTAACAAAAGTGACCTTTGAAAAAATTAATAAAGTTAAATAAAGTATAAATGCATTACTTTGAATAATATACTGTTACTTCCAATTCTCCATGGATAAAATTCCATTTCTCACCTCTCCCTCTAAAACAAATACTTCCTTTCCCTCCCTTTCTCTCTTCCTTCATTTCATTTTGCATACATATGAACATTTTTGTACTAGTTATGGCAGAGCCTTTCTATGCCATAGCTATGAAGCCATGCCACAACCAGAACATGGTCTTCAGGCTTCAGCAGTTTGCAGTCAAGTCAGGGACGTGGGTAAGTTAACAGTGACCACCACGCTGAATAATAAATATTATGGAAGACAAAAAGCACTGCGTGTATTTGTGCATGCAGGAGGGGATCTGACTGCAATTGAGAGAACTTCATTAGGTTTTTCTTACTTTCCTAATATACTAACCTTGACTCCTTAATATCTCTCAACTCCCATATTCAGCAGTTGTTATGGCCTATCTAATTTTATTCTCCAATATTTCTTTAAGTGCATTTTCATCATCTGTTGTCTCCTTTCCATTTTCAGTACTATCACCCTCATTCAGACCTTTATCACCTCGGCCAGGACTATTCCAACACCAACCTAATTCATGTACCCAGAACACATTTCTTGATCCTTCTCTGGTCTGTGTAACCCTCCTAAATCAGTACTGTGAAGATTTTATCCCCTTGGTCAAAAATCTTCAAAGGATTGTTATGACCTATTGCAGAAAACCCAGGTCCTTAGCTCAGCAATCAAGATCAAATAGTGATCTATTTTTTCCAACCTTATTTCTTTTACTTATCTTCAATAACCTCCTTTGGACCCCTCCTACTTGGGCAAATCCAATCCATCCTCCAAGGCCTGTTCATATTGACACATTCTGTAAAGCTGGGTCTGACTATACCTGGCTGAAGCATTCCAGTTGTTGGTGCATAACTCTAGGGGAGGCTGGGCACAAGTGTGGATTTATTTTAAAATTTAGCTTTTATTTAATTTTGAAAATATGCAATACTTTCAAATCTTTAACATTTGTAAGGTACAAAGGCTATGCAGAGAAAAACCTCCCTGTAATATATCTGTCCTCCATCCACTCGTATTCCTTCTGGGATAATATTATTAGTATAACATTAATTTTTGGCTGTTCATGTAGAGAGATTCAATACAAGCATACAATATATGCTTGTATTTATTCCATATACAGATGAATAGAAGCCCCCATACCATTTTAATGCCAATACTAATATGCTGTATACTTTAATCTGTACCTTATTTTTTTCACTTATTTTGTGTAGAAATTATTTTAGATCTATAATGTAAAGAACACATCATCAGTGTTTTTGAAAAACAGCTTAATGGTATTACATTAAGGGAATCATTACTTATCTAACCAAGGTCCCTACTGATAGGCATTGAAATGGTTTTAAATCCTTTGTCATGATAAAAAAAAAGCTACAATATAAAAGCCTTAAACACAAGTCATTACTTGTGTAGGAGTATATATGTTAATGATAAATTTTAAGAATTGAGGCTGTTATGTTTTTAGGTAAAAGGATGTGTACATCTGTAGTTTTGATAGATATTGCCAAATTGTCCTCCTAAGAAATTGCATCAATTTGTGCTCTCATCAGCAATTAGAAAATGGTCTATTTCCACACACCCTTGCCAAAGATGTCTTATTATGCTTTTTAAAATATGCCAATCTAGCAGGGTAAAAAATAGTATCTAATTGCAGCTTTAATTTTCAATGATCTTATCATATTATAAGTGCAGTGTGGCATTATAGAGAATTTTTTGTAGAGAAGAACTATTGGTTTTTCTTCTGTGAACTATCTGTTCGAATCCCTTTCCATTGGGTTAATAGCCTTTTTAAATCTTATTTGCAGCAGCTCCGATTTATTAGAGAAATTTTTTCGTCATGTGAAGCACAAGACTACTGAGTCTAAAGTTTTTTATTTTTAGGCAGGGTCCAACTCTGTTGTCCAGGTTGGAGTGCAGTGGTGTGATGACAGCTTACTGCAACCTCTGCCTGCTTGGCTCAAGCAATCTTCCCACCTCAGTTTACCAAGAAGCTGGTACTACACCACCATACCTGGCTAGTTTTTTTTTGTATTTGTTTTGTAGAGACGAGGCTGGGTCTGAACTTCACGTTCCCACCACTATATTAAACAAATAAACAAAACGTAATTTCTAATAATAGTTTCTCAGAACATACAAACCCTTTGCATTATTTATCGGCTTGTATATAATGATACTTCCTATCGTTTATTTCCCTGTAAGATTATTTATTCCCTGAAATTAGTTTACAGTGTTGACGAACTTGAACTTTCCTCTAATTTTCCTTATTTCTGGATCCTTCCAAAAGTCAATTGAAAATAATTTTACCTCTAAGAGGACTCCATACCAAAAGACATTTTTCTTTTCTGAAATAAAGTAATGTGAAAAACTCATTCTCAAGCCATATATACTGGTAAATTTGCAAACACCGACAGTACTTAGGTAAAAGATTGGGAGAAGAACCTTAAAGATTCCCACCGTAGAGTGGGAGTAATTTAGTGTTGGTGTTACAGGCAGATAGGCATGAGCGGGACAGGAGAGGACTCTCTCCCAACCCACCGGAATGTCTGGTGATGGTTCCGCAACAGAGAGATCATTTCCTGATGGTTCACGCCTGTTAACATCAAAATGTTAATAAACGCAGACCCCAGGGAGAAGCAATTTCGTAGGCATGCACTTTCAGAGACAAAAATGGCAAAGCATGGCATTCGGATACACACCACTAGGAAGGGGAAGAAAGCCTCAGACGGGCATGCGCGTAACTAACTTCCTAGACACACTGCGTGGCATGCGCAGTTCCCGAGGGTAAGGAGAGCACTGCGCATGCGGGAAGCCCGCCCTGAGGAAGAATCTTGGGAAAGAAGAGAGCATGTAAAGATCAAGGCAGAAGACCCCTCTTTTTGCTCTTTTTTTCTGTTGGACCTTCACGTATGCGCTTGAGTTTCTCCCAAGTGAATTTTCCTTTCTTTCCTGTTCTAAAGCCTTTGTAAACTTCCACTCCTGCTCTGAAATTTGCCTTGGTCTCTTTTTCTGCCTTTTTCCCCCTCACTCGAATTCTATCTTCTGAGGAGGCAAGGACTGAAGTTGCTATGGACTCCTATGGATTCGCTGCTGGTAATTCGGGGTAACTTGGATCTCTGCCACCAGTAACACTGGGATATTAAGACTGTAAAGAAAGGCATAAAGATTCAGGGTTATATTTGGTCTGCAAAAGAGAATATCCAGAAATAAATTCTCTTAAAACATTGTTAGGATTTCACAATAATGTATCTCTTTTGAATCTAAGCATTTTGGGCACCCAATTTTTTGTTTGTTTGTTTGTTTGTTTGTCTGTAATAGTAAGTTGTTTTGCCTGAGCTCCTTCCTTTTCAGACCTAACCCATAGTAATCGTCTTGCTCTGAATTTACCTCTCTAGGATGGTGTACCCCTTCCTGTCTGCTTATCCACAGGGGCTCTCCCATTAAGAGAACTACGACACTACTCTTTCCCATGTCCTCCTTGTCTACAGATAAATTTTATTGGATTATGGCTAGCCAAAAACAAATTCTGAAAACATAAAGAGTAGATTGTAATTGACAAACCCTTTGTTTTCAAGTTATTCATGTCGGCTTTCGGCAATAACACAAAACTCTCTTTGTCCTTGAAAACAGAAAGAACCTCTGAACTTATCAAGGATTTAAATCTCCTCAAATATGGTGGGGCGGGGGGTCGGGGGGAGGTGTTAGTGTATGAATCCTGGCCTGGTACTTGGAAAGTGCTGTGAAAAAACTCATTCTCAAGCCCCATATGCTGCTAAATTTGCAACCACAAACAGTAGTTAGGTAAAAGATTGAGAGGCATTAAAGAATCTGCAAAGATTTACAGTGGGAATAATTTAAGGGTTTGGGATATTAAGCCTAAAAGAAAGGCATAAAGACTCAGGGTTATATTTAGCCTGCAAAAGAGAAGTTGCCAGAGAACTTTAATAATGTTTCTAGGTCATAAAATAAACATGAAAAAGATTGTGCCGCTATGGCCCTTATCTGAGGATAAGGGAAAAATGAGTATGTAAAACATGAGAAAGAATTTAGGTTGGAAACAAAATAACACTTTGATTGAATATGTTCCTCATTTAGAAATAAAAGTCCACTTTTTTTCTACATATATTATACTTTAATCAAAAGTTAAACAAAGAAAAGACAAATTTTCATCTGTGTGGGATTGCTTTGGAATGGTCAGAGAGCTAGATACTTTCCTGAAGTTTGGTGATCATGAGCATAGCCTCTGCCATCAGATTGCTTTGGCTAAATGCTAGCCACACTGCTTTCTGTTTGTATGACCTTGGACAAACCTTTATTGTAGCTTCTCCTTGCCTCATTTCTAAAGTGAGATAATGAGAGTATTCATCAACTAATATTGTTAATGGGGATTTAGATAACGTGTGTCAAAGTTATTATTTGGTTTTCTTTTAAAAGGCAGAACATTCAAATGTTAGTGGTCTAAAGAGACAAATTATTTTTCCCTCATGAATAATTTCTAGTACATGTCTTGAACTGGCATGGTGCCACTCAGTTTATGGTATCCAGATCTCATCTCATCTGGATGCTTTATTGTATGTGACTTACATTCCTAAGTACATATATGCCTATTCTAGCTGTCCAGCCATTGTCTGTATTCTAGTTACCAGGCAGGATAAGAAGGTTCTCTCTTGAGAACAGTACCTGAAAGTAGTAGCACTTTCACTCCCAGCCCACTAGTCAGAATTTAGTGGCATGGTGACCCTTAGCCACTGGGGAGGCTGGAAAGCATGGTCTTGGTTCCAGGTAGAACTATATCCAACCACTAATCATGGGTTCTGTTAGTATAGATGAAGGAGATTAATATAGATAAACGTCATTGTTGAGGGAGAACAGATATTTAGGAGTTAGCAACTTCGGCTCCAGTGTGCAAAATGCTTAGCACAGAAGCTGGCAGTAAACAAAAACCCATGATTGTTATCATTGCAAACTTAGATTCACATATCTAGTATCCTATCAGCTATTTTCATCTTGTTCCACAGGTGCTGTCGACTCAACGTTTCTAAAAATGAAGTCATTATTTCACTCTGTATTACCTCTCTTCCCCTGTTTACCTATTCAGAGGGCATCCAAAAGCTTCAGTTTTGTGTTGTTAGTCTCAGATAAAGGCTTCACCACCCATCCCTCTTGAAGTTTTTCTCTACTACATCTCTTGCTTCACTCACTACATCTAATCAGCTTTAAAGACCAGTGGTTCTCTTTGGAAAATGTCCCTCAGATATGTCCTTTTCTCTCCACTCTCACTGTCCATTACTTTCACAACTCTTTAGAATGGTTCACAAGGCCCTTTATAATCTTACTCCAATTTATTACTCATCTCAACACATCTCATACTTCTGGGGGAAAAAAGATGAGAAGCAAATGTTTTATTTATTTATTTGTTTGTTTATTTATTTATTTATTTATTTGACAGGGTCTCACTCCAGTTGCCCAGGCTGTATTTCAGTGCTGTGATCTCAGCTCACTTCAGCCGTGACCTCCCCAGCTCCCGTGATCCTCCCACCTCAGCCTCCCAAGTAACTAGAACTCAGGTACGTGCCACCACGACCAGCTAATTTTTTTTGTATTATTAGTAGCAATGGGGTTTCATCATGTTACCTAGGCCAGTCACAAACTCCTGAGTTCACGCAATCTGCCCACCTCAGCCTCTCAAAATGCTGGGATTACAGCTGTGAGCCACAGTCCCCTGCCTAGAAACAGATATTTATATTTTGACTCTTTTAGGCAAATTTTGAACAAAACATTTATTTAATAAAAGAGTAAATGTTTAACAAAGATTGAAATGAAAAATTCAAGTAAGCAACCAGTTTTATATTGCTGTAGGCAATGCAATATCCAAAAAGCTTTTTTAAATAGGACACTTCTACATGTCTCCCAAAAAAGTAAAAAAATCTGATAGGAAAATAAAGATAATCTACATTCTATTTACTAGGGTCATTTATAATCCTCCCCTTAAAACTAACAGACTCACAGGAATGTAAAAACATTTGAGAGTTACCAGCTTCTTTTTCATCTTTTCACCCATACTCTGTTAAGGATTTGCAAATGACCCATAAATGAATTACTCTCTTATGATAAAAATAAACTTGCTTTGTAAGCAGTTGAGCCCTATTTGGTTGTTATAACTTTTTTTTCGTTTTTTTCTTTTATGATATTTATCTTAGACTGTTGTAAGTTTTTAATCACTTTTCTTTCTTGTCTGTTATATATTGAGACTTTTTCCCTTTGGCACTAAAGAAAAATCAATCTGTAAATCTGTAAATGGAAACAGATTTGTGAGTAAAGTTATAAATGAAAGTTGGCTAATTTTTGTAGACACACTTTAGTAAACCTTTCACCTATTTCAAATTTAAGGTGTGGTTAAGTTAAAGTGATTCTGTTATGTAATGATGGAAATTTGAACTGATGTATTTCAGTTCAGAGTTACTCTATTTACATTTCCACTCTCTTGATTTTGTATGTCACATAAAGCATATATAAGTAAATATATATCTTTGTTGGCTAAAAGGAAATATGTTTCCCAATCTATTGTCTTACTAGCCACTAATAGGTGTATATTATTTCTGCATAAAATAAATGAAGGAATTTATCATTTATATGCATAGTTATTTACATGCAAATTTAGTATGAAATTTAAGATATTAAGATAAATTTATTGAAAATGGAATACATTTTCAGATGCCTGGGCTACTCTCTTGCTGTAGTCCGTACTGCTTTTTAGATTATACTTTTGCAGATTTTTTTGTGGAGGATGAACTCTTCCCATTGTAATCAGATGGTAATAGAACTGACGTTTTATTAGTTTCTTCTAGAACATTCCTGCTTAGGTGGAATATACAGTTGATAATGCATATTAGATGATACTAGTTAGTTATTGTTATGTTTTCTTAGGTATGATAACAGCAATATGTAAATTCAAGAATATTTTCATTTTGGAAATTCATACTTAAGTATATAGAAGTGGAGAGAGAAGAGAGATCAAGAAAGCAAGGAGAAAAGAGGGTGCCAAGATGACAAAATGTTAACTGGTTAATCTAGCAAAGGTTATTTGAACACTTACTGTAGTATTCCTTAGGTTTTCTGTAGATTTCAAAATATTCAAAATGTTGGGAACATTTTAGTGTTTAACAATTACTGCATTTCAAATAAGAAAAAGGATACATTAGTCAATTAATTGTATTTTGGCAGCTGCAAATTTAGGAAAAGAAAGTTCTTATGTTCCTAATTGCTGTCTTACCCCAGATGATGGAATGTTGAATGACAGTCTGAGGAATGACTGAAGTTGACAGCACTGCCTTTGGAAGCTATTACTGCCAGAAAGGAGAAGTGAGATTACAGGAGTTGATAGAAAGGTAGAGGAAGGGAAGACGAAAAGAAGGAGAAGAAAGATTTAATAATAATAATAACAATAGTACATGGTCATCCATCACTTAATGATAGAGATACAGTCTAAGAAATGTGTCGTAAGTTGATTTCATTCATCATTGTGTGAACATCATAGCATGTGCTTCGCAGACCTAGATGGTATAGCCTGCTACACACCTAGGCTGTATGGTCCCTATTGCTCCTAGGATACAGACCTGTACAGTAGTAGGTTACTGTATTGAATACGGAAGGCAATTGTAATACAATGGTATTTGTGTACCCAAACATACCTAAACATAGGAAAGGTACACTAAAAATAAAGTATAAAAGATTAAAAAGATACACTTAACATGAATGGAACGTGCAGAACTTGAAGTTGCTCTGGGTGAGCCAATGAGCGAGTGGCAAATGAATGTGCTAATGAATGTGCAAATATTTAGATGCTAATGTGTGTTTCATGAAATTATAGGACACTGCTGTCTACTACTCTAGACTTTATAAACAATGTATACTTAGGCTAAGCTATACTTATTTATTTATTTTTTCTTAAGCTATACTTGTAAAACATTTATTTCTTCAGAAATAAATTCACCTTAACTTACTGTAACATTTTTATTTTATAAACTTAATTTAAAAAACTTTTGATTCTTTTGTAGTAATAGCTAAAAATACACATTGTACAGTCATATAGAAGCATTTTTTTCCTTTATATATTTATTCTACAAGCTTTTTCCCTATTTTTAATTTTTTTATTTTAAAAAATTGTTAAAAATGAAGACACAAAAATGTTTATTAGCCCAGGCCTACACAGGGTCAGGATCATCATTATCACTGTCTTCCACCTCCACAACTTATCCCGCTGGTTACTCATAAAACATTATCCATTGGAATTTCTATCATTGTTTACTAATTTGCAAATAAGGACAGAGAGTCAGAAGTTAGAGATTTTCCTAAGGTCTTGGAGCAATAAATGATAGAACTTGGATTTGAATCCAGGTCTGTGTGTCTCCCAGTGCTGAACCCTTTCTGCAAGATCAGACACTTGGAAAGTAAGGCTTCAGTTTAGTTTGATGTTCCAGTGGTTATATGTTTATAAGACTAAAAAATAAAATGCCAGTCAGTGTTGAAATTGATATCTACTGAAGTGAATGCATTAAGTTATTTAGGTTTTCCCCACCTTTCCTGTCCTTGAAACAGGTACAACCAAAAGTTTCTTACTCTAATCAAACTGACACTAAATTATTTTTCTTCTGAATGATGACCAGACCTTTCCCCAACAATAGCCTTTTATTCTCTGTAATTTCTCATTATTTCTTTTTATACAGTACAAAATTGTTATTATTGAGAATTCAGGTCTATTAGTAAAAACAATTACCTTTATTCTGTACACATTATGTGTCAAAGTGTGCCAGATTATTGACATATATAATTTCATTTAGCACACGTTAAAATCTAAATATTAAACATTTAAACCAGTATTTGACAAGTTTAATTAATCAACAATCCCATCAAATAATGGTTCTCAACAATTTCCCCCCAGGGAATATTTGACAATGTTTAGAGAGAATTTTGATTTTTGCAACCAGAGGATGTACTGGCATCTAGTGAGTAGAGATCAAAGATGCTGATAAATATCCTACAATACACAGAACAGCTCCTTACAACAAATAATTATCTGATACAAAATGTTAACATTGCCAAGGTTGAAGTGTTACAGTCTCTGTATTCTAGATGAAGCGGGCTCAGGGAGGTTTAGTGACTTGCCCAAGATTAGCCTAGGAATGACAGAACCAGGCTTGGAACCTAGGTGTATCTTGATCAAAGTCCTTGCTTTTCCTTGTAGAGAGGAAAAGAGAATTGCAGTTTAGAGAAGGTGAAGATTAGTACATATATGTCAAAACCATATAATTACGAAAGAGGATAATTAAATGAAAACATACCATTGTCAAATGGATTGCTTAGCGAAAGCTTCTGAGATGCCTGAAGTTAATGTCTAGAGTACTTGATTTAGAAAAATAAAACTGTAATGATGATAGAAAAAGTGGATTCATTTTTTCTTTCATTTAATCACTTCATTTTTTTTTTCCTGAGAATGCTGTTATTGGATGTTAAGGCTTAGAAAAAGACCTAGGCAATCTGACAAAATTATTCAGCCTTGTGGGAAAGAGGATCAACAAAAAATGTTTCATCGTTACTTCACTAAAAATAGACACATTATAATGGAACCAAAATTGATATCAAGAAAGATGTAATATTATAGCGATAAACTGTCTGAAATGCTAAACAATCTTTTAAATGAGTTAATTGCAGTTTAGAACATACAAATAGAGCGTTTGGCTTATTAAAAAACAAGACAGCCTGCTTAATGGGCTTATTTTAAAGGAACCTCTTTGCTTTTCATCTTCTGTTGAGCTAAATATAATATAATGGGGGATATATTTACAATCTTCTATATATCATGTAAGCAGTTTACAGAGACTAAATCGAAATATGTTAGACTTTTATCAGTGAAGAGGAAATAATCTTTCTTCTGAGCCATTTCCATTGTGTTTTCATATGGTATTTTCATAGGAGAAAGCAAACAATATGGTAATTAATATATATGGAAAATGAAGGACATGTTAGATATTATTGTTGTATTTTGAGACTTGGGAGACAGATGGAATAGTGTTATTTCCAACTGCAGGGTGGGGTGTACCTTTGATGATGAGGTATTTGGACCAAGAAGACTTACTCCAAGTGTAATTTCCTGACCTACCTATACCAGTTTATGGGAACCTACCAAACATTGCTAGAGTACTTGAAAACTCACTTTGCAGAGCATTTACAAACATTATTATTTTTGTTATGTTTCCCCTAAATTCTGAACTTTGTGAGGGCAAGATTTCTGTCTAATTTTCGCAGTATTAGATATTTCTTTAATGAATTCCTGGATGTACTGTAACATTCTTTTCAGATACAAGGAATTTATTTAGTTAAAAGAGATCTGTAGATAATACGGATGAACACCTAAGATGAGACAGTTGGTAGATGTATAAGCAGTTTGTGTACACAGAGAAACTGAAACTAAAAGAACAGGAAAGAAAGGACATAGACTGAAATCAGAAGTGAAATAAGAAGCTAAAGATATTACTAAGATGCATTAGTGAATAGGACATAAGAAAATAAAGGCCCTATTTGAAGATATTTTGAATCAATCTGTAGAATAAAAGATAAACAGGGTTCTGAACACGTTCCTTTTCCTCTGCCTGAGTTATGCTGTTCTTACCTCCTCTAGCTGAGATGTAGTTAAGAAAAAGTGAGCACGTTGTGGCTATTTTGACTCTTACGTATACTGTGTCTTTCCATTTTGAAGTGAATATACCTAGAATATAAGTAATTGTTTTGGGACAGCTTTTGATAACCTTCACTATTTGCAATATAATTTTTTAAACCTTTTTATTCATCAAGAAAGTTTTGATTAAAAGGTGATGGCCCATTTCTGCTTATTGAATATATTTTAAACTTATTTCATAAATATTTGGTCATTTATAGTATATTATTAGAATAACCCAGTACTTTGGAAAAAAAGTGTGAAGAGCTCAAATAACTAAAATATTAGGGTCGGTATTACATTATAGTTTCTCTTTCAAAATGAGGTCAGTGAGGAAATACGTACTTAGAACTTCTGAAGAATATGAACAGGGAGAAGTCATTGGAAGGTAAACTGTAATGGATGAATAATTGGAATATCTTCATCTTAGCCTGCTCAGCAAATCAGAGTTGCTTGAGAAATTGTTTTCATTGACTGATTGTTTTTTTGGCTTTGGAGAGAACAAAATGTGTCCAGGTAAATATGAAAGCAGGAAAGGCCTCCAGTAAAAGACAAAGTCAGAGGATCAAACACATTGTTGATAATGACTTATGAGTGGCACAAGGACCTGGTGACTGGTTAATTCCTTTGGTTGGATTTTGGTGTGACAGAGAGCCTTCTCTGCCCCATGATCACAGACCTGCCATTGGCTATTGTAGATATCTTGGAAAGCATTGATCTTGTCAAACCTTATATTGCTTAAGAAAAAATTATTCTCAGGAGTCATGAAGTGACTTGTCTAAGGCCATACAATTGATTGGTTGCTTATAGCTACCTTAATTTTGGATTTAGACATCTTGAGTCCCAGTTTAGTTCTCTTGCTGCTGTACTATGCTTCATCTATTATGTGGCAAAGACTAACTGACAGAAAGAGAGACGGATGGATAAATTTATTATCACTTTCAGGGTTACAAACCAAAGTATCCACTATTTGGTGGGCCACAAAACACTTTCTAATGAACCTTCTTGGTTACACTATAGAACTATTCTGAAGTTACAGACTACACGTAATAATAGTATAATAGAGTGTAGATGACATAATTTAAAGGATGGTATTTTAAAAATAGTGATTATAGGCCGGGCGCGGTGGCTCAAGCCTGTAATCCCAGCGCTTTGGGAGGCCGAGGCGGGTGGATCACGAGGTCAAGAGATCGAGACCATCCT
>NW_016107696.1:1526750-1558177 GCF_001604975.1 Cebus imitator
TCTGTATTTCATAAATGTGAACAGAAAAGCAAAACCTTAACATGTGACTCCACAAAGAATAGCTTCTGGAAATATTTTGAAATATTGAAGCATGAAAGTGTCTTCTACTAGGAGTAGCTTATCTTTATCCTTAAATATACCCAGGTGTAACTTACCCGAGACTTGGAAAAGGGAATATCAGAAACATTAGGAGTACAGGGAAAGACAAACCAGTATATTCATTCTATTTACACCACGAAATAGGAAAAGCAAAGGTCCATCTTGCTATCCTTTTTTAACGGTTTGATTATAAAAAGGTGAAAGGAAAATAATTTCCTTTAGGATGAGACAACACCAAAAGGAATTAAGTCTACGCAATAGTTTTCTTTTGCTGCTTTTTGATTTGCTACAAAAGAATCACTTTTGTTAAAACTCAGTGACTTAACACAAGAATGTATAATCTTACAGTTCTATAGAACAGAAGTCTGATATGGGTCTCACTGGGCTAAAATCAGGCTGTAAATGGGATTGAATTTCTGGAGTCTCTAGAGGAGTGGCCACTCCTTTAGTTTTCCAGCTTCTAGAAGTTGCCCACATTTGTTGTAAATCATCTCCTTCCATCTCCAAAGCCAGCAACACTGGATCCCTCTGACTCCCTGCCTCTGCCTCCCTCTTGCGCTTTTAAGGACATTGTGATTACATTAAGTACACCTGGATAAGCTAGGCTACTCTCCCCATATCAGAGTCTTTTACCTTAATTACAGCTGCAAAGTTTCCTTTGCTATGTAAGATAACGTATTCATAGGATGTGGACAACATTAGAGTGTCACTATTCTGCCTACCATAGTCTTTGTAGTTAATATCAGAGAAAAATCAAACAGAATATTTTAACTATCTCTGGTAATACATTAAAATTACTACATGGCCGTAGGGAACCAGCCCCTACATCACCCATGGGTACCCTGAATTTGGTGGTGACAGAGGATTGAGACAAATATTAATAGAGAAAGTTGGACCAGAGAGCCATCACTTATTACTGGAAGAGACAGTGAAGGCCCCGAGCTCTGGTTTCTCACACTATTTACTGGTCACAATCACATTGATCTATAGGGTAGGGGTGAAGTGATGGTGGGATGAATCAGTGAGCTGGAAGTGAATCAGTGAGTGGGAACTGGTGTGTCATTCTAAAGATTGATAACAGTGGCAGTTTGGGAGTTTCCCCAAATAAGAACATGTGGTTATCTTTAGCATATTATCTATGTGCAGCTGGGGGAACTCAGGCCTTTCAAGGAGCCTACAAATCTGGCTATGAAGGGGTTTTACATCCTTGAGCACAATGTTCATGGTAACAGAGCCTAGGTCACCCTGCACTGGAACATTGAGGCATGGAGAGGCCTTCCTCCTCAGAGGCCTCCTGAAGTCTTCTGCAGTTTATTGTTCCTGATTTCTTTTATAGATGTAGCAAGTTTATGTAGGAACACTATAAGTCTTTTCTCTTTTGCTGCTTCCCCCAACACATGGCTAAGAAAAATTAAACGGTACTAAAATGTTTACCCTACACCTGATATCACTCTTTAGAATTTGCCACTTTTACAAATTCAGTTTTTAGTTATTCTGATGGTTAGTCCCATATCTTCAAATAAATCACATACACTGTTATTTCTTGACTTATCAACCCCAGATACTTTCTGATGATGTCTTGGTATGAATGATAAGGATTTACCTCACACGGCTCTTACCTGTCATCATTCCTCAAGTAGCTTCCTAAGGAAGGGTGTGTGGGAGGTCAATTTGTCAGTGCTTGCAGGTTGAAAAGTTCTGTATCATGCTCTCTTACTTGATTAATGGTTTGGCTGATGCCATGGTTTTAGTGTGTTCCCCAAAGTTCATGTGTTGAAAACTTAATTTCCAATCCAACAGTGTTGTGAGGTGGGACTTTTTAGAGGTGATTAGGTCACTAAGGCTTTGTTCTCATGAATGGATTAACACCATTATTGTGGGAGTGGTGTAGTTATCTTGGGAGTGAGTTCTTGATAAAAAGGATAAGTCTGGCTTCCTTAATTTCTTGCTCTCTTAGGTCTGCTCTCTTGCCCTTCTGACTTCTCCCACGAGATGATGCAGCAAGAAGGCCCTCATCAGATGGAGCTCATCTGTCTTGGCCTTTCCAGCCTCCAGAACTGTGAGTCCAATAAATTTTTCTTTGTTTTTTATTTTTATTTTTTTGAGATAGAGTCTCTCTCTGTTTCACAGGCTGGAATGCAGTGGCATGATCTCAGCTCACTGCAACCTCCACCTCCAGGGTTCAAGAAATTCTCCTGCCTCAACCTCCCGAGTAGCTGGGATTATGGGCAGACACCACCATGCTCAGATAATTTTTTGTATTTTTAGTAGAGACAGGCTTTCGCCATGTTGGCCAGGCTGGTCTTGAACTCCTGACTTCAGGGGATCCACCCACCTCTGCCTTTCAAAGTGCTTGAATTATAGGTGTGAGCCATTATGCCCGGACTAAACTTCCATTTTTTAAATAAATGATACAGTCTCAGGCATTCTGTTATAGCAGCAGAAGATGTGCTAAGACATCTGGGTAGACAATTTGTAAGTGAATAAAATGCTTTCCATAGAACCTTGAAGACACTGTTCTACTCTTTGGTGTTGCTAATAAAACAGACAAACAAACAAAAAAGAATGGAATGTTTCTGATTCTAATTCCTGGGTATGTAACCTGCTTTTTCCAGCTGTCTCTGGAACTTTTAGTCTTTAAGCCTTTGGAGTTCTCAAGTATCGTAGTAATGTGTCCTGGTGTGATTCTTTTAAAGTTCATCCTACTTTATAGCTGGTAGTCACCACCAGAATGAAGATATGCATCTCTTTTCACATCTGGAGAATTCTCTTATTTTAGTTCTTTGATAATTTCCTCTCTTCCCTTTAGCATTTCTAATAATTGGACTTTCTAAATTGATTATCAGTTTTTATCATCTTTTTTTTCACATTTTTTTCTCATTGTTTTTGTTGTTTTCCTTTGTTTTTACCCTTGGAAAATGCCTACATTTTATCTTTAGACTTCCAATTAATTTTTTGATTTTGGAAATTATTCAATTTCCAAAAGTTTAGTCTTCTGTTCTTTTTTTTTTTAATTCATAACTTCATGTTGATCTTTGTATACAATAATTTCTACTCAAGGACACTAATTAAAGTTGTTTATAAGATTCTCTTCTGCTTCCTGAATGCTATCTCCTTATGTAGGAGGAGTCCATTTTTCTATTTATCTTGGTCTTTTGATTTTATGCTGCAGCATTTACTCAGTTATATGGTGATCATTCATTGTCCATTTGTATCTAAGACTAAGAGAATTGTGAAGTTGATGGTGTGCTCTGCATGTGAAAGAGATTTGTGGACTGAAGGTTTTACAGTATAGTGAGGATTCTGGAGGTGAGCCAGCTATATTTTCTGTTGGCAAATATCAGGAGGAGGAAGGCTTTTCTTTCTGGCACCAGAGTGAAATGCCTGATTACAGGTTATCTTGCATGAGAATATAGGAGTCTGACTATTCCATATGCAGGTCCTCAAGTAATCCCCCCTGTTTTTAGCTCTACTATTTCCTTCCCTTAGTTCCACCTACAGACTCTGATCTGAAGCATTTCCAGATTTCTGTTGGGAAAGCTGTTTTCCATATCTACTATAGACCTTTTGTTTCTTATTCTTTGCTACAGCTTGAGCAGATGGCATTCTTTCTCAATTTCTAGGTTCTAGAAATTTTTTGAAGTAGCTGTTTTGGGATTGTCCTACTCGTGTTCCTTTAATTATTATGTTTTTATAATTTTCGATGATACTTTATTATAGTCTTATTCAGATCCACAGAGAAAGGGAAGCTGAATAAATAGACTCTGTCTGCCATTTTGAACTGAAATAGTATACAATGTTTGGTTGAGGCGGTGAGGTTAGTCAAAAAACTTTTATGATTTCATTTATTCCCCAACCCATTTTAATTATCCTAGATCACTGTCTCTTGGATTTTATCTGGAAAGCGATAAAAAGATACATATAAATGCCACCCTTAGGTGCTTTAGAGTCATTAAAATTTGTGGATGTCACCTTGCTTATTTGTCCTAGTATTTCAAAAACTTCAAATCAATTCAGAACTTTTTGGACACATCTGAGAATATGCAGATCTGCTCTGAATCTGATTCTTTTGCTTTTTAAAAACACCTTTTGTTTTTCGATAAAAGCTTCTCAGAATTTCATACATACTCTCAGATCTGAAATCTTAGTTATAGTTTGATTGCAGAAAGAGAATCATTATGAATGATGAAATAGAAGATGTATTATAGGAATAAAACTTTACATAACTGTGGGAGAATCTGAGACACAAAGATCCAAAAAGTGATGGTTGGAGATCATAGGAAATTCACTAATCATTGTGAAAGAGAACTGGTAAAGTAATTTACAAAAGGCCCCCCTGCCTATGGTGGTGGGCCCTAAGTCACTATAGGTCAGCAGGACAAGTAGTTGGGAAAGAAATTTGGACCTGAAGTAGGATAAGTTAAGGCATGTAAGTCCTTAACTTATCCTACTTCAGGACAAAGTGTTACCTTAGGGGAAACATTAGAACCCATTTGGGCAAAGCGAAACCCCATTTGACTCATGGCATCCAACTCTGACAACATGGGTGACCTGAAGATGAAGCTGGTGCCTTCACATCTTGATGAACACCTGGCCTGAGACTTGGAGACTCTGAAGGAGGAGGTCAGGTGGAAGCTAGTGGTGCTGTCGCACCATTGTTGCTTCTTGCCAGGGGAGTGAGTGAGCAGATCAAGGACAAGGTGCACTGGCTGCAGCAATGCCTGCGGTTCTGCACCAACTTAATGAATACAATGCCTGCTTCTTCACCTTCACCTTCCAAATCTTGTGCAAATTCCCAGCCCTCAGCTGGAACCACTCTAGGAGGGGAACTCTTGGAAACATAGATTCAGCTTGCTAAATTGACAAAATACAAATACCACTACTCAGCTCTTTCAAAATATAGAGACATGAATAATAATTATATATGAATACACATTTATTGAACACTTCTATGTGCTAGGCACTCTTCTAGACAGAGAGAAATCGTAGATAAAGGATAGTTCACTCTCAGTGAGCTTACAGTAAACCTCAATCAGATGCAGACATTTTCATGACCTTCAAGGTTTTCTTGAAAATCCTAGCTAGGTACATGAAAATGTCGTATCTGCCTGAGTGCCTGGCATTCATTCAGTTGGTGTTTGAGTAGTCACTGTTAAGTGTGCCTGTTGAGTGGGTACTTTATACTCTCATGGAGCTTCTGTTCTAGCAATCAACACATATCTATTGGATAAATGAATTATGGGTGAATAAATGCATGAGTTGATATGGATGCAAAATGAAGGAATACTTAATGCAGGCTGAATGGCCTAGGGAAGCTTCCTGGTGTAGCTGAATTTTGAAGGGCTAATAGTTATCAGTGTTCAAGAGGTAGGATTGGGTGAAGATGGAGCAGGTTGGAAAAATATACAGAAGTCTCCCCATCCCCACCCCACAGAAATCTAATAAATTTAGGGAGATAGCATGGGGAGAAATGCCAGATATAGGTGATGGGGAGGAAGGCAGCAAATCACACTGCCATGTGTGTACCTATGCAACAATCTTGCATGTTCTTCACATGTACCCCCAAACCTAAAATGCAGTAAAAGAAAGAAGAAAAAAAAGGAATTACTGATTTGTTGGTAAAGACAAGGGTTAGAGGAAGCTGGTGACGTAATCATGAATGAGATCATGAAGAGATCAATATGCCATTGTTTATCTGGATAACAATGGCAGTCACTGAAAGACTTTAAAAATGTCAACAATACAGTTGGGTATGTACTTAAACTTTTAATATTTTATTATTAAAGTAAAATATACAATCAGTTTATAATGCACTTTTGTCTAAAGTAAACACTCTAACTCCTTTAGCTCTTTCTTAGGTAGTTATTATGACACCTTCAAATGAAATGTTTATAATTTTGAATTTAACTTTATATATTATCCATTTACTTCCTGTAGTTAAAGCTGATGATTTCTAGTTTTAGAGCAATCTTACTGTCTCAAGATAGTTATATAAGTTTTTTTGGTTAAATTAGCAAACAGCCTTGCCTTTCAGTGACTATAGAGAATTAACTAACTTTCCATAGTTGGACACTAGTGAGGAGCAGAGCCAGGACTGCCAGTGTTTCAGGATGGTGTGTGTTTTGTATACCTATCCTTCGAACTTATCCCCATGATTTTTAGTCCAGGTTTCACTCTTACCTTCCACCATACCTGACAATTCCTTTTTTGAGCTCTTAGGGATCCTGAAAAGGCAAATTGATTTCTTTCTTATCCAGAAACAATTGGCTTATGTCTTCTTTCCTGTTATCCATGTCAGCATAGGTTCATTCTTTAAAAAATAAGTCACTTGCTGTCAATTTCCTGCAGTATTGGGAGAGAGGATATGACCATGTATTTTTCAGTTTACATCTTTAAGCGATACTCCAGTCGTATTTCAGGAAGTTCATTCTAAAAACACCATAGAAAGTAGGTTGAAAGGAGATAAGAGTGAAGCCTGTTATAGAAATCTCATAGATAACTGATTAGAGCCTGAACTAAGATTATGCCATGAGGGATAGAACAAAGAAAAAGGGAGAGATCAAAGAGCTGCTAATGAGGTAGAAGCCATAGTCTAGGTCCTGTTGTGATTTTGTGGCATGAGAGAGGGGTCAGATGTAATTCTGGAGTTCCTTTCCTCAGCATTGCAAATGATGATCTTACTCAACAAGGCAGAAATACAGTACAAGAAGTAAAGCAATTTTTAAAACCTTATTTTGGGAGAGATGAGTTAACTTTTGGACATATTGAGTTTGATATTTATATTGGCTGTCCATAGGGACATTTTGGTGGACATTTTGAAGCCAGAGACTATAGTATTAGAATTCTACAGTTTTTGAGTGAAAGAGTTCTGTGGTTGATAAAATTCAGAAAATGGAAAATTAAAATCACTAGATTTTAGGAGATTAAGAAACTATGAATCTAGGACTTCCAGCTATTGGATGGATCATACAAATGGACAGGAAGGTTGTACAACAAGATGTTGGAATATTGTGAATTACTGGTGCCAGAGCCATCCAAATTAAGTCTTAACCAATGGCAGTATATGGCAGAAATAGGAGCTGGATAGCATGCCTCAATGAGGAGAGGTTTGTTTGTTTTTATTGGAGGAGCATAGAAAGGACATTATTCAACACTGACATGCTAGGAAAATGCCACTTCTTCTCTAACAGATATTCTAGAGATAGAGTCGATATAGTGGATATTTTGTCTTTCTTTGGAGATCTGAACTTTATGTTGTCTTGGAGGAATAATCCATTTTGGTGTGTGGTTCCTCATGTCAGTGGAGTGTTTATCATATTGTAGACTGGGCCAATAGTACAGTATTTCCCACAGGATGTGATTGGACTGAAGAATAGTTTTGTGACCCAACCTATTCCAAGTAGAGTCCTTTTGCATTGTAGCTGCACTCTTCAAGAGGAAGACAAAGATGATGTGATTCTGAGGTTAACAGCAGCTATATTGCCTTCTGTCTAGAAGACTGAAAAAAAAAATCTTGAGAAAATAATTCAAGCAGAAACAAATGAAGCTGATATGTGAAAGTTAGAGGCATGTTTATGATATTTGTGTCTTTGAGAATACTCGTCTTTCTTCTCTCCAGTTATGAAAGTTCATAAGTAACTTTTAAATGTTTTTTTTCTTAAACTAGATTTGAGTTCTATTGTAATAGGAGCTCTATTATCAACCAAAAGACTGTTAACTAATATACCTCTTCCTGCACCCCACCACCATGACCTTGGGTCATGTGAATTATGAGAGAACAAATAGTGGAACAAATAGCAGTCCATTAGTGGACTGCAGAGACAGAGGGATCCTCCAAAGAAAGCCAAATTTCAGTTAAGGCAAGGGGCTATACAGAGCTTGCTTACAATGAAACAGGGTTTTAGAGGCCAGGATTGAAAGTGATGGAAGAATGGGAAGTGTGAGAAGCAGGGTGACAGCAAAGGAAACACTGACTAGAGAGGGGCTTAGTAGATAGGAAGGCATTTTGAAATGATTAAAGGGCTGTCACAATCATTGTAATTTTTACAACTATATACATAATAAAAATTTAGTTTGGATTTTATTAACAATACCTATGTATGTGAGGTATCTAAAGTAGGCAAATTCATAGAAACAGAAAGTAGAATGGTGGTTACCAGGGCCTTGGTGGAGGGAAAAATGGGGAGTTGTTTAATAAGCATAGGATTTCAGTTTTGCAAGGTGAGAAAGTTTTGGAGATCTGTCATTCAACAATGTGAATACTCTTAACAAAAATGAATTATATACTTTAAAATGGTTAAAATGGTAAATTTTATGTTATGTGTTATTTTAACCTAAATTAAAAAATAATTAGTTCAACTAACATGATTTCCATAATATTATGAAGAGTTAAAATGTGGGCATGTATATAGAATACCAACGAAATGAAGCTACATTTTTAGAACAGGCACAATGTTGCTGAATATCCAGGTGTAGGTACGATTTCTGCCTCAGGAAGCTAAAGTATAAATTGGAAATAGTGACTGATCAAAGGTCAGGAAGGAGGCTGAAGAGAAAATATCGCACTTACTAACTACCTTATGCTTTAGTAGAATGATATACAACAGAGAATTTGGGCTCACTTTGGAATTTCAATGAAGGGGAAAGAAAGGAATGATTGGAGTAAAAATAAACCAAGCAGCTCCTGGGTAGAGAATGATTGCAAATTCAGTGTGATTTTCTATATAATGGAGGGGCCTTTAGCAAAACCTAGGAGCAAGTTTTGGAGGTGATATGCTGGAAGTGAAGGAGTATGACTGCTAATCTTGCTCAGGGCCTCAGAATATATATATTTTTGCTGGTATATATATATTTTAAAATAAGCTTCAAGAAATTTCTAGATTGAGCTGGATCTAGTCCCAAAAATCCATCCTCCTATTTTACAAATAAAGTTTTACAGATTGTTTCTAAATAACTTTGGTTTGTTCATGTTCATCCAACTGATGGATGGCATAGTTAAATCACAAGTCTCTGGTGGTTCTTTTCAGTATTTTTCTCAAATGTGAGTTTGACTATCCGCCATATTGAATCACTAGAAGGCATTGTCTGTTCACTTTTCCATTATCATCATCATCAGCAGCAGCAGCAGCATTGGCAGCAGCAGCAGAAGTAGTATTGTAGTGATTGTTATTAAAAATTGTCAGCAAAAGGTACAGAGCTTCTCAAAGCTATTAAGTAGCCTTAGCTGAAACGAGGTAATAATCTATCTTTCAATGTTCATGTTTAGAATAAGACATATTAAAAGGAAAATGGTGCTGACAAAAATGAATGTGGAGTATAACTTCAAGAATTTATTGCCTAAATTCTCACAAATATGTGTCCCAAATTTGAGTCTTGAAAAATAGGCCACGTTTCACCAACTACCTGATTAGAAGTGGGCAAGAAGAGTCAAGCTGAGTGATAAAGTAGTTTTTCCAACCTAATACGCACTTGGCTTTTGCTTTTTGTGAGCAGAGGTCAAATATTCTGTACCTGCCTTTATGCTCCTTTTCCGCTCTTTTCTGACCCCTCTACTCTCTCCCTGTAAACATCACAGTTGCTTGAGTTTAGGTTGAAAAATCAAAACCATTCCAATTTCTTGTGCTGTCTCCAAATTAACCTAATACATATAATTTATTACTTAAATCTGGTCATTTTGAGAGAAGTGGGGGCACTGTTAAAATTACACTATAATAACTGGTATAAACAGTGATTGTCCTGGACAAATGGGAATTTATGGCCACTCTATACAGTAAGACAAGGTTTAGTCTATCTCCAAGAGCATCTTTTTAGATATAACCTAATTATCTGTAAAAATATGAAACAAAATAATATGATGGTGTTCAGAATTCTGAGAGGTAGAATATTCAATTATTTGGCCCTGGATTGTGGGTATTTCAGAGCCACTATTGCTTCATGAGAATTTAGATGAAATCATAATGAAGATGATTAGTTAAGGTTTTTAAATATTTGTTTCAGATGACTGTCTAAATGTTTTTTAAATATTATTGTATTGTTGTGCTGAAATAATGTAAATAAATTAGGAATATGCTTTGGGTGAATAAATTAGGAACATAAGGTAATTAAATTAGGAACAGGGTATAAATAAACCAGTCATACTCCTGATTCTGGCATGGATTAATATTAGAAAATCTGGAAATGATTACTGAAGTTTATGCTTACTATATTTATCTATAAATCAGATTATTCAAATATATTCAAAATCAGATTATTCAAATGTGATTTAAAAATCAGCTTAAATCAGAAATGTCCTTGAAGATGATAATCTAGAAATTATCTTTTACCTTTGAACCTAGAGATAGGATAAATTAGGTTTTGTTTATAATTCCTAGATTTAAATCTGGTTGAATAGGATACCAAATATTGTCAGTCCGTTATAATGTAACATATTTTTTATACACTCTGGAAGCAGAAGAATTACAGTTTAACTGTCAGTACCTAAAGTGATATTTTAATTTAAGGCATCCTTGATTGTTATGTGGGGAAGAAAGTCTTCCCAGAATCAGAAAGGAGAACCATTTACTTTGGGTTTTATTTTATTTTGTAGATATGCCAAAAAGTTTGAAGAGCAGAGGCTTTTATATTTAGTATAAAATTATGGTAACACCTTGCCAGTAACCTAAACCCTTTGGAACACAGCCTGGATTGGGGATTATATGGGAAAGGCTCCTAAGTACTCTAAACAATTGTCATAAAATCTCTGCACCAAATCCATGCCCTTAACAATGACTGATATCACAATGATAAGCTTATTGACTTCTGCTTTAATGTGTGTGTATGGTCTTTGGTTACATGAGTATACAAAACTATTTTGTCTGTGAATAACAAATTCGGAACAAAAAACTAGAAGATAGGCGAAAACAGCAGATAAGTGATGGACAGATCTAATCTATATATGTTCTCTATCCTTAATGAGGACTCTGAATCAGCAAGAGAATTTAAATAATATCCACTAACTACTGTTTAATAGCTGTGAGAAGTAATTTCTTTTAGAAAGATGTCCATTGAAAATTGTATACATGTTTTTAAAAGTTGTTGGTATTTAAAGCGGGAAGCTTTATATTTTGGCGAAATGCGTTCATATGGAACACCTCATTCTTCTACAAAATGTTTTCATAATACAGGTTTTGGGAAAGATAATATTAACTTAGGCATATTATATGATAAATGACTATATAATTACCTATTTTGATATAATTTGCTCTCAGAACAGGTCTTTCTAGATTGAACACTTGTGAATTGAGGCTGTAAATCTGCTGAGGGTGTGAGAAAACACAGGATAATTCTGGTTCCCGTGGCCCCATTTTTATAGGGCTGTTTTCAGCTGCTGCTTATTTGATGTGAAATGTCAGGTCATTCCGTATTATGGCATTCCAGAAGTGCTGTTTCAACATCAAGTCCAAGCACATTTCCTTGGGTAGTTGGTGAGGTTGAACTGGAGAACAGCTGTATATATGTGAAGAATCTGCTGGGCTAGCTGTTAAAAGGCATTAAAGAGTCTGATGATTCATCTAAGTTTCAGTTAAAAAGCAATACATTCTCCAGAAAGAGAGAAAATAAGGAAACTACTTTGTAAGAAGTAACATATTACTTTACCATCCTCCCCATTCTACCACTAATTAGTACATATAATTAAAATTGAGTTTATAAAAACATTCATCCTTGGGACCGTGGAGAAATGCAAGACAATACTGAAATAACTTCAGCCTGGGGCTGATACTACCAGGATTCTGTACTTTGTGGTGAACACATTGTAGTTTGCCAACTCGTTTTTCTATCCAAATTATGAATGAATCATTGAGTTGCTGGTATAACCTCTGAGTCATTTTGCTAGCATGGAAATACACTTTAAGGAATTGTTTACATTCTCTCCCTCCATTTCTTTTGGAGATGTAAGCAAGCTGCGTCAGGTTGGAAGGAGTCAGTGGCAAGATTTGTCTCCCTCTGTTGAAGTTAAAACTAGGACCACTCCTTGGTTTTACTGCTGCTGAGATTTTTAACAACAGACCTACCTGGCCAGGTGATTATGTCTAATGAATAACACTTACAACTGAGACTGAACATCTTTCCTTCTTTCTGGTGTCAGTCCCTGGGGACCTGTGTGTAACATAGGCAGCAGACTTCAGTCTCTGATGGTGGAGATTTTTAATTCATTGACCTAATAAAGCTCTCAGCACCTTTTATGTTTTAGGTCCCAAAGTAGGTGTTGTGAACTCCTTGTCTTGCCTGAGTGAGGTTCTTGCCATCATTTGTCTTGCATCTGCAGGACACATTAAGTGCATGGAAGTCGGGGAGCATGGGTATGGGAAAGAGGTTATAATAATATAAAATAAAACATTCTTCTCTTATCTGTATCTTAATATCATAGGGGTAATCATAGGGATTCGTCAGTTAAAGCATTTTCAAATACCAAAGCCACAATTCATGTCTTTCAGACTGTGAATATTGTTTTATAGATAATTTACTTTTTTGGGGGATAGGGCAGAGGACATTATTGCTAATTAAGACCTCCTTCTTATTCACTTGCATTTCAATACAATTCCTTGAGTGGGAAGAAAGGATATAGTTACAGTTAGTATTTTGGGATTTCATACATCTCGTTTTACCATGGCATAACTCAAGTGATTTACAGTTAAAGAACTCTGCCTGAGATGTCCTTTACTCCTACTCTGCCTCGAAAAAGAAATCTGCTTATCCTTTAACACAGAGCAAGTATCACTTTATAAAGCCTGCCCTCTCTACCCTAAGCTCAGCTCTTTATAGCACGTGGTGCTGCCAGTGATGCTTATCACATTATGTTACCTTTAGTTATATACCAATTTCTCTGTCTTTTTAGAGGATAAGCTGCTTTATTTATTTGTGTAACTAGGGCATGGAAGGATAGCTAGTGCTTAGTACTGCTCAACAGATGTTTGTGTCAGAACCAGAACGGGTGCCCAGTTCAATACTCAAAACTACCAAATTACTATACTTCTGAAATAGAAACTAACCAAACACTTGGTCTTATTTCTTCTTTTATGCTGTATATTTGTACCCACAAATCAACTTCTCCTTATTTTGGTAGATAAGTAGTGTGACTATAGTTTACAATAATCTATTGTGTATTTCAAAATAGCTAAAAGAGACTAATTCAAATGTTTCTAACATAAAGATAAAAATTTAAGGTGATAAATATCCCAATTACACTAATCTGATATTTATATATTGTAAGACTGTATTACCTTAGCACACATGCCCCCAAAATATGTATATTTATGATTTTTTAAAAAAATCAATGTCAAATAAAAAAAGAAAAAAAAAAAAAAAACCAGAAACAAACCAACCAATCAGCTGATAATTAAATCAAACAAATAATTTTTGTTTTACTAGTTGTTTAATCTGAACCCTTAAATCAAGCATGGTTTTATGGGTGAATGTGTAGAGGGTGGACAGAGTGAAACAGGATAGATAGCTCATATTTTTGAGTTTATTTTCTGACCAACCGTATTTCAGACTTCAGGATAAGTCCTTAAGTCATGGATATCTATGTTGTAAATACATTGTGAAACTTTGAAAGAAAAACAACAAAAGGGTTTCAGGTGAAAGGTGTGAGCTGTTGAGACATTAACAAGAAATGAATATTGAGGGTACTGTTGTCAAAATCCTGCCCGGAAACATCAGAAGGAATTTCTCTGTTTTTGTATAAAGGTATCTGTGCTATATTATTTCTTCCTCTCTTTTCCCTTCCACCCCTTCTTCTTGTTTTCTTCCCCTTCTCACTCTCCCTTTGCTTCTTCCTTATCCTCTCCTTTCTCTTACTCTTTCTTCACCTCATTTTCTTTTTCCTTTTCTTTCTTCTTGTCTCTATGTCTATTTCATATTCTCTCCTCCTGCCATCTTTTATCCTAGAGTTTTATTTTTAAGAAGTTGGCAATGTGATGGCAAGTTGGTGAATCAAATGAGAAAATGGTTATGGGGAAATTATTGTAATTTAGACTATAGAAATAAGATATTTCTCACAAAAATTCTATTTTTCTGTGTTTCAAAATGCATTTATTATTTTGTTTAGCAATATAGTCACATGGCTCACAATTCAAAACTAGAAAAGAGAATGTAGAGAAAAGCCTTCCTCCCACATCTATCCCACTCAGTTTTCTCTAGGCAGAAAGGCAAGATACAGTTTCCTCTGTGTATTGCCAGAGATACTTTATGCATGTATAAATAAGCACTCACATGTAGTTATCCTTTTTCTTCTCTTTTTTTTTGGTAAATGAAATGCATATTTTACATATTAATTACTCCTTAATTTTTCTGCACATTACTTATTTTTTAATGGCTGTGAGATATTCCATTATACAGATGCACTGTAATTTATTTAGCTTTTTTGATAGATATTTAGGTTGTTTCTCATACTGTGTTATTAAGTTATGCTAAATAAAGTTTTTGCACATATCCCATTTCATGCATGTGCAAGTATTTCTGTATTCCAAGATAAGGAATTTCTAGGTCAAAGAGAAAGTATATTAGTAATTTTGATAGGTATTGCCAAATTGCCCTCTGTTCTCCCAAACCTCATGAAATGTGGGTTTTTAGACTTTTTCATAATGTCCACAGTATCTTCAAAATATAATCTGTTTTCTACTGAATATTCCACTAGCCAGTTATTCAAACAAAAAGCATTTGCTTTTTTGGGTTTGTATAATGTTTATGAAATTTTAATAAAGCAATGAAATGAAAGAACTGGATTTATGTTGGTGACTGTGTCCAAAGAACTGGTTGAAAATTATAGAGAATTCCACTAGTTGTTTAGCTTACATGATACTGAACCACTGATTGGAGGATTTTGTTTTACTGACTTGGCAAAATTATTCAGACTTACACTGAAGTTCTTTGTAGTATTGCAGGAAAACTATTGTTTTATATCTGTTTATTTTCATAGTTACTTTCTATTCAATTGAGCAAACATTAATTGCCTAAAATGTGCTAGACACTACAAGGTTTGGAGATACAACGACAAATATGACAGTCCCACAATTCAATGACTCACAATTTTAAAAGTGGCATTTAAACAGGCTTTTAGAACTCATTTTAACAGGGAGTATTACAAGCATCACTTGTAATTTTAAAGATGGCTCTTAAGGAAATCAGTATAATAAGAAGTGATGAAAATATCAACCAGGAAAGCACCTTTTGGTTTCAGTCAGCCAATTGCTAATTATTCACAATTCTCTCCCTGGCATAAATGCAAATTAGATCACCTCTTTTGGTAGAACAACATAAAAATTGAGCCATAAAGCTTTTCACTCCTTTTGACCTGCTAATTGCTATATCTAGTCAATTTTCCTATAATTCAGAAATAGTTGACTTAACCTTATCGATAAAGTTACTTATTTTTTAAAATTAGTTTAAAGATCAGTGTTTTTAATTTTCATATTGTGGCCTTGCATTGACCCTGTATCATTCTACTCAGGAATTAGTATTCAATGTATGATAAGTTTGTAAGCAGAATCCATAGACAATTCAAACATATATTACATAATGTAAGTTGCATGATATTGGTCTACGCTTAATGAACTTCTTGTGAAATATAACCTCTTGATTACACAACATTAGATCTTAACTTCTTATTCAGTGACCTATTTCAGTGAAATATCACATTTCACTTGGTATCACTTTTGTCCCAACAATGACACTGCAAATATAAATTACAATTTTACAATTTTGATTGTCTGCCACTATTAATATCTTGCAACTTTGGTTTTAGTATTATGATCTATTACAGTAATTCAGTCTTTGTTTCTTAGACAGGATCTTGCTCTGTTGTCCAGGCTTGATGGAGTGAGGTGGTGCAGTCCTGGCTCACTATAACCTCTACATCCTGGGTTCAAGAGATCTTCTCACAGTAGTTTCCTGAGTAGTTGGGACTATAGGTGTGTGCCAACAAACCTGTCTAATTTTCATTTTTAAATTTTTTCTAGAGATAAGGTCTTTTGTTATGTTGCCCAGGCTGGTCTCAAACTCCTGGCCTCAAGTGACTTGCCTCTTTTAGCCTTCCAAAGTGCTAGCCTTCTTATTTCCTAAATAACTCATGCATTGGACAAATAATAATTAGGACCTATTATATGCCAAAACTATATGTGGATATTAAGATCATAGCTGGATATTGGGATATAGAGTTTTCATTAGAGTGGAGAAGACAAACTAAATAACTGGATACATAAGATAATTATAGATTTGGATTCCTATTTTAAAGGAAATAACTAAGAGATGAGAGAATAAGTACCCAAGGTAGCCACCAAGATGTCAGGGGAGGCCTCTGATACAGCTTGGCTCTGTGTCCCCACCCAGATTTCATCTCGAATTGTATTCCCTACATGTTGAGGGAGGGACCTGGCCCGGAGATGATTGGATCATGGGGGCAGTTCCCCCCATGCTGTTCTTACAATAGTGAGTGAGTTCTCACAAAGTCTGATGGTTCAAAAGTGGCACTTCCGGCTTCACTTGCTCTCTCTCTCTCGACGCCATGTAAGACAAGCCTTGTTTCCTCTTCACTTTCTGCCATGATTGTAAGTTTCTTGAGGCCTCCCCAGCCATGTGGTACTGTGAGTTGGTTAAAACTCTTTTCTTTATAAATTACCCAGTCTAAAGTAGTTCTTTATAGCAGTGTGAAAATGAACTTAATTCAGCCTCTGAGAACCTCATGGTTGACCACAGACTAGGAGTTTGAGAATGAATGGGCTCTACAATGAGATAATAATTATTGGGTATAGTAGTCTAGGAAGAGATAATAAATATGAATGCAGGAAAAATAGCTTGTCTTTTTCTTGGAAAAAGATGAGAGTAAATGACATATCTAGAGACACACAATTCTTGTTAAAAGTCATAGGCTTCACTCTTTGTGTTATGTTGTCTAACACATCTGATGGCATACAGAAGGAATTCCTCATTCATTGACTTCTTTATTTATTTAATATTCTCTACTGGAAATACAAAAATCGGAACAACAAAATCACCACTTTAACTCTGTTATTTTTGGTAGTTAAATTAATTGTTTAAAAGTTTATAATCTTATTTGCTTGATATTGAAGCATTTCCTTTTCAAAGAATAAGACACAAAATGAAATATTTGGCTTTTGGATAGTATTTTTCCTGGGTACTAAGAAGATTCCAATGGTCCACAGCTCATCAACTCCAACTTACAAAAAGATTAATGTGTAAATATGACATTGTACTAGATATTTTGCTTTTCTTGGTTCCAGCTGAACCAGAGGTAAACATCTGAGACAACCTGGGCCAACTGGATTTTTTCCCCTGGGAATTTGGAGTAAGAAGCCTGGGAGATCAAGCCCTTGCAATGAGAATAGGCACTTAAACTGAATGATTTAGTGGAGTAGGGTCAGAGCCACTGCATGGCAAAGCAACAAGCTAACTGAAATTTTTGGGGGCCATTAGAGAAACCAGAAACAAGAAAGACAATTTATAGAAAGAAGCAAGAAAATAGAGCCAATATACAGAGAGGCAACACTAAGATGGTGTGGCTTACTGGGAAATAGAGTAGTATTCTTCCGTATGTCCCAATTCTTGTGTTCAAGATCACTGTTTGACCCAGGAAAGTTAGGCAATTTATCCCCTGAGCCCTTCAAAGCATGCACATGTGCGCGCATGCGCGCGCGTGCGCGCGCACACACACACACACACACACACACACACGTATGTGAATATATATCTATCTACATATCACAAATCACACAGGAAAATCACAAACACACAAGCATCACCAACTCACATGTGAAAATCAATTTACTAAAAACAAAGAACACAAGGGTGCCTTTGTCATTTGGAAGCCAGTATTCCATGCTGGCATAGCAAGACCCTGAACTCTCAATATCCCCCCTTATGACTAACATGATTCAGTCTTAAGGAAAATGCTTCTTCAAGTCTCTTGCCCTATGCTCATGAAATAAAGGCAGCAGGGTCCAGTTGAAGTTGTGCCGTTTTGATGTCAGAGCTGGGCATTGCTTGAGTGCAGGGTGAATTTAGTTAAGTACAAGCTTTTGGTTTATGTGAAAGAGAACTAACTTACTAGTGAAATGTTTTCTTTTGATTAAGCGCAATCAATTCTTGCACGATAATCTGTGATTTTCAGTAGTGCAGAGTGTATATTTACTTGTTTCTCTTTAACGCTCCAATTTGCGATTTGAGGTATTCACAAATTGGCATAGTATTTGCAACCACTGTGCATGGTAGAAAAGGATCATTTTGCAATATTAAACAATTCATATTATTTATAAATTTGTAAAATGTGAGTTGCAACATGCATGCTACAGAGTCTTTACGTAACTGAGAGATCCTAGATATTGCTTTCAGAGAAGATGAATATAGGAATATAAATTTTAAGGATTGATATTTATAAAATTAATATGTTTTATGATGTTCTCTGTAGGATGACAATTTCTGTATGCAATTCCATTAAATTTTAAATTATGGCAGTTAAAATTCCTGCTTCATTTTTTTTTTTTTTTTGATGTGGGGTCTTGCTCTGTCGCTCAGGCTGGAGTACAGTGGCACGATCTCAGCTCACTCCAACCTCTACCTCCTGGGTTCAGGCAATTCTTGTACCTCAGTCTCCCAAGTAGCTGGGATTACAGGCACACGCCACCACGCCTGGCTAATTTTTGTATTTTTAGTAGAGATGGTGTTTTACCATATTGGCCAGGCTGATCTCAAACTTCTGACCTCAAGTGATCCACCCACCTCGGCCTCCCAAAGTGCTGGGATTAGAGGCATGAGCCACTGCGCCCAGATTGCTTCATTTTTTTCTTTGCAGCTCCAGCTCAAAGGATCTTGCCTCATTTTTGAGTTATTGACATGTCCTATGGTCACTGCCTCATAAAAATAAAGGTTCCCCAAACTGAAATATACAAATATATTATTTAATAACTACAGCAACTTTAGAGATGTTTAACTTAGCATTACTGTTGATAAAACACAAATTAAATGAACATTTTTACTATAACTACATATCAGTAATTTTGCTAAAATAAAAACAGGAATAAATTTTGTGAAATAAATGTATTATTTATGCTTACATATGTCTATTTCGTTAGTTTTCCAGATATAAATAGCCTATCGGCCAAATACCCAGATATGTACAATAATAATTAACTTCATTTATCTGTGATATTTTGCCAACTTTCATCATCATAAACCATAGGTTGACATTTTTAAAATGTTGTTATCAAGTTTGTCAATTAGGAGGACAGAATATATTTTGTTTAACAATTTGGTATCTCGAGACTTACCATTTTAAAATATTTGGTCATATAGGATGTCCGTTCTATTGTAGTTTTGTGCACACACCACAGATATCAGGGCAGGTCTGCTTCTCTGAGCTGCTATTACTTTGTTTTGGGTTGAGAATCTTGTTGTTCATTTCGATGAGATTCTATTATAGCCTTTTAACCATCCCAATTTTTTTTTTACTTGGACTAATTTGATTGAATGCTGGTTTTTTTTTTTTTTTTTTTTTTTTTTTTTTTTTTTTTTTTTTTTTTTTTTTTTTTTTTTTTTTTTTTTTACTGAAGAATCTTATCTAAGAAAATCATAGAGGTATATATTATTTCCCATGTAGATGAAAAACAAATGAATCCACATTTGAATTAAAAATAATGTAAAGCATAATTTATCAAATTCTGATTGTCTATATCTTGAGCCATTTTAGAAATCAGTACTTCTGATTGTGACTAAATTTAGATCCTGATAAATTTATCAGTACTTTTGGTCCTCTGAGGACTTAGACTGGTTTTGAGAGTACTTATAGGAATGGAACAAGCACAACAACAACAACAAAATATTTTAATTTCACTGGCAGGAATCGTATTTCTGGCCTTTAATGTCATGAATTAAACTCTGCCATTTTAATAGAAGAAAACACAGTAGCCTTGATGTATTAAGCATGTAAAGGAACAAAGTGATGCTAATGGCATTTGACTAGCACTTCAGACAGAAAATTAAACATTAATAGAAAAAAATTTATGTGAACTATTAGTGCTATTCAAAAAAGAAATTTCAACTTAAAAAAAAATTAAGCACTAATTTGAAGGTGAAAATTGAAGGAAAATATTTCATTTATTTATTTTCCTGGTTAAAACCAGACTGCTCACTCTTTGGAAAATGTTTTTAAATTTAGAGTCAGAGAATTCTTAGACCTGAAAAGGTCTTTATACAATTCTCTAAGTTCCCCCCATCATCTTATAGATGAGAAAATTGAGAGCTAGGCTGTTATTCTGATTTGTAAACCCTCGAAGACCATAAATGGCATCTTAAAGTACCCTTGTATTTGAATCATTTATCCAATGTTCTTTCCCCTGAAGAATACTCTGTAGTTTCTTCAAATGAAATCAAATCTAAAAAGGAGGAGATTTTAATATAGAAGAAAGAGAGTTAATAACCAATTTTAGGACCTATCTCTGACCTTGTTACATGAGTACATTAAGAGAAAGTTTAAACAAAGGTATCTGGCATTAAAGACAGATATAAACATATTTTAATACCACCTAACTGTATGCATTCATTCAGATGTGACATAGATATTCAGATCCTGTTGCTTGATGCCTGAATGTGCTGAGTCAACCTCATAATGAAAAAGGGATGAGTTTTGTTTTTTTTTCAGATGGAATCTCGCTCTGTCACCTGGGCTGGAGTGCAATGGTGTAATCTCCGCTCACTGCAACCTCCGCCTCCTGGGTTCAAGCGATTGTCGTGCCCCAGTCTCCCAAGTAGCTGGGATTATAGGCATGCACCATCATGCCCAGATAATTTTTGTATTTTTAGTAGAGATGGGGTTTCACCATGTTGGCCAGGCAGGTCTCAAACTCATGCCCTCAGGTGATCCGCCTTCCTTGGCCTCCCAAAGTGCTAGGATTATAGGCATAAGCTATTGTGCCTGGCCAGGGATGAGATTTTGAAGTTCTATTAAGTTTTATTTTCCTGTGGAGTTACTATTTCAACCTTTCTTACTCTTCCTACTCAGGGGAGTTAACCATTTTTCTGAACTGTTTGATCATTTCCTTCTCTCCAAGGTGAATCCTTGCACGTATGCCTTGAAATGCATCCACTTCCATCTCTTCGAAAACCTTACTTTTAAAAAATATTTTCTACTTGTTTCTCTCTAGAACAAGGGTCCCCAGCCCCCAGGCCATGAACCAATACCGGTCAGTAGCCTGTTAGGAACCTGGCCACACAGCAGGAGGTCAGTGGCAGGTACATGAGCATTACTGAGCATTACCTCCTGAGCTCTGCTTCCTGTCAGATCAGCAGGCATTAGATTCTTAGAGAAGTTCAAACCCTACTGTGAGCTGTGCATGCAAGGGATCTAGGGTACATGCTCCTTAGGAGAATTTAACTAATGCCTGATGAGCTGAGGCAAAACAGTTTCATACTAAAATCATCCTTCCCCATACCCCCATCCCATGTCCACAGAAAAATTGTCTTCCATGAAACCGGTCCCTGGTACCAAAAAGGTTGGGGACCGCTGCTCCAGAAGGTTTCATCAACATGTAAATGTGCCTAAGTTTCTCCTGTCATTAAATGCAAGCAAGCAACCTATCTCCTCTAACCCTCTTCCACCCATCTTCATTTTCTCCTTCCCCTCAGGACCAAGATATTTTAAAGGTAAGTGTCCAATTCTTCACTTGTTCATTTCCCATGCATCTTTTAAGGCATTTCATCTCCACTTGGTCCTCCCTTATTCACCTAACTGTAACTCCTTGTCTCAAATTCCTTCATAGAAATTGTTTTCTGCAAAGGTACCACTGGCTGCTTAATTGCTAAATCCAAAGGATATTTTTTAGTTCTTACCTTTCTTGATCTATGGATTATCTGGAAATGTTACATCTGGGAATACAAACCTACACCATTGATTCTAGTCTCCTCAGATGACAGATGTGAAAACCGGAGACCAGAGAATCAAAGCCTTTTTTTTTTTTTTCAGTCACACTCAGTGATGTTCCCATAGTCAATGGAAAGAAATGAAATGTCATTTTGGCACAAGATTCTTTTCTATTCATCAGACCATTTCTCTACCAAGATAAATAAATCAAAATTCTTGATACTGAAAGTGCAATGTTTTCAATAAGAGGTCAGAATAAAAATGACTTGTGTTTTGCAAGTCTCAAGAGCCTCATTTATGAAATTCATGGTAGCCAGTTCTTAAAAAAAAGTGAGTCAGTAATTCTAGAATTTTAAAATTGTTTATTTAACTAAGGGGAATAGATACTAATGAGCCAAGAAAGTACTGGCAGAAGTAAAACCCCCCCTCAGTATTGGTGAACTTTTTAAGTGGGCCATGCTGATACACATCTGCATTGGATGTGTGGATTTTAATTATTTGCCTGGTAAAGAAGTAAAAGATGCCTCTTGTTACAGATGTGGTCTATCAGCCATCCAGATAGATTTCCTCTAGAAGAGGAAGAAGCTGTCTTCTCTACTTCCTTCCACCCTGCTCGCAAATAGAGAGATTCTATCTTTAACCTTTCATGCTGGCCAGCCTGGAGATCTTCCTGCTAAAACTCAAGTACTTTTAAGTTTCACCCTCATCTGGTATTTCTCAGCCTCAGTAATTAGGTCAGCGTTTAAATATAGAGCCACACATTATTTAAAATATTAGAAGCTTTGGAGCAATGTCAAGCCTCGTCTCCATAAAATGTTACTAGTTTTTATTAACACTATTTGGATATTATCATTTAAAATTTTCTCAGTGCTTCTATATTCAGTTTGCACAGTACTTATGTCTGCTCATGGGCTGTCTTAGAGCCTTGGAACTATTTTTTCTTTTGTTCCAGGTATGTTTCTTTGACCATTTTAGCTGATCATTTTTCTGAAGAATTTGTAGTCCTTCCAACTAGATTAATGAATGTGGGTAATGTACTTAGCTTTTCTAAATCTTTTTTTTTTTTTTTTTTTTGAGTTGAAATCTCACTCTGTCACTTGTCACTTAGGCTGGACTATAGTGGTGCAATCTCGGCTCAATGCAGCCTCCCCCTTCTGGGTTGACGCAATTCTCATGCGTCATTCCCCTGAGTAGCTGGAATTACAGACTTGCACCACTACACCTGGCTATTTTTTATTTTTTTTATTTTTAGTACAGACAGGGTTTTGCCTTGTTGGCCAGGCTGGTCTCAAACTCTTTACCTCAAGTGATCCTCCCGTCTTGTCCTCGCAAAGTGCTGCGATTACAGGCATGAGCCACCATGCCAAGCCCTAAATTCTTAATCTCCTAATCTCTACAATGGGAATACTACTGTTACCTGCCTCACAGAATTGTCTTGAGGATTGTGTGTCCTCATATGCTGCTTGGCACATGGCAGGAATCAAGCACACATTGACTTCAGACTCCTTCATTTCTTTTCTTCCTTGCCTTTCTCCCTCACCGCACCTACAGTTGAATCATCTTTGGTACTTGAATCTTTTTACTCAATTCCCATTGAGTGAATGGATTTTATGATGGGCAGATTAAAGTGGAGACTTGTTTTGCATGGTAACATTGAAAACTGTGTATGTGACTTGGGATGAATTGTTCATGGATCAGCTGACTAGTTGTATTATGCAGCCTTTCAGATAACACAATGAATTATTAATCCAAATTAGAGAGCTGAAGGCTGGAGCCCTGGATTCCTGCCCGGAGAACGACTTTGCCACATTATAGGCATATGGTTGCCTGGCTGGAACAATGACTTTTTGTACATGTGCCAAAGGAAACTTTAAGGTGCCTGTTGACATTCTGTCCTTTCTTTGTTTCTCCATTATTGGATGACTTTGCTGCTGTATCCTTTTTTTTCTCTTTGGATACATTTTATCACAATTTATGCCCCCAAAAACATTACTGGGAACATGAACAAGATAAAGAAGGTAGTATGTCTTGTTAGTTTCGTTAACTGTTAAAACTAAAGCCTTCAAAGGACTGTACATGATTAGGGCTTCACAACTATTTATTTAAAGCCTTGTTTTGTCTCTGTTCATGTTTATAGAATATGAAATACTCAGTGAGGCAGACTTAGTGCATATATGATGTCTGTGTAAATCTCAGGGCTTCAGAAAGACTCTGCCTGTTCTCCCATAAAACAAATTCTGCCACTCAGCTGCTGCTGCCTTCCACATATATGTGGTTTGAATTTCCTAATTCTGAAATTCTCAGTTGTATCAATGATAAGTATTTGTATATTTAGTGTCTTTCTACCTGTTCTCCCATAAAACAAATTCTGCCACTCAGCTGTTGCTGCCTTTGACATATGTGTGGTTTGAATTTCCTAATTCTGAAATTTTCAGTTGTATCAATAATAAGTATTTGTATCTTTAGTGCTACCTGAGTTCAAGACACGATGATATGGTTTGGCTGTGTCTTCACCAAAACACAATTTGAATTGTATGTCCCAGAATTTCCATGTGTTGTCGGAGGGGTGAGTGTGGAGGGTGGGGCAGTAATTAAATCATGGGGGTCCAGTCTTTCCTGTGCTACTCTCATGATAGTGAATAAGTTTAATGAGATCTGATATGTTTATTAGAGGTTTCTGCTTTTGCTTCTTCCTCATTTTTTCTTGTGCTGCCACCACATAAGAAGTGCCTTTCCCCTCCTACAGTGATTCTTAGGCCTCTCCAGCCATGTGGAACATGTAAGTCCAATTAAACCTCTCTTTCTTCCCAGTCTCAAATATGTCTTTATCAGCAGCATGAAAATGGACTAATACACATGATTAGTGAAAGATTAGAAAGCCACATTAATCTTCTCAAATATGCCTATATATTAATACGTTGGTTGAAATCAATGCTACTTTTTCAGAAAATATTTTCTATTAAGTAAAGTAGGCAACAGGATTTAAGTGATAAGAATATACCTATTGACGATTAAAGTTAATTCAGATATTTTCAGACCTTGTAAACATTTTTTTTCTTTTTTCCAAATTATCCCACATGCTGTTTGCTAGCCATGGAGTTAAAATGAAATCAGTTGGAGATTGCTTTAGGGAAGCCATGGTAAAACCACATGCAGGTGGGAAAATTTATTAAGTTTTTTCCTGGGCACATTAGCTTGATTAATGGATCAAATTTGTGAGCTGCCACTTTGGACAAAGAGAAGATCAGGTAAAGGTGAGCTCAGTGGGGAAAGAGTGATCCTAGGAAGGAGGATCACGGCAGGTAAGGGTTTAGGTGGCAAGGGCCTGGAGAAGTAACTGAAAGGTAGCAGAAATGTACAAGACTGATTTTACTTAGTCACAGTTATATGAAGGGCATGAACGCCTGCGACAGAGAAGCCCCAGCTGCTAGAAATTGGCAGTTGGTGATATACTAGCATAGCAGGAAGGAAACTTATCTGGGAGGCAGGAATTATGGTTTGATCTGGGCTCTGCATTAATCAATTTGTGGTTTTGGATAAACTGTGATTTCAGTTAAGGCCTCACTTCCTCAGTTATGAAATAATGGAGTCATACCATTTAAACCATCTGTTGTACCAGTAACATTATGATTCTAAGATTAGCTGATTCTGTGTGTAACGGGAACATTTCTCAAGTCCCTAGGTAGAGCTGAGAAAAATATGCATTGTTGTCTTCTGAAAATTGATCAAATTTACTTTCAGCTTCTGATTTTGTGTTTTCAAGTTAACTAGTACTTTTGTGCCCATTTGCCTCTCTACCTTTCCATTGATGAGAAATGAATTGACAGCATTACACATAATTTATAATTATTTTCAGAAACACACTAAAAATCTTTAAAACTGACATTTTCAATAATTTTAAAATGTCTACCAAATATATATTTTTAAAAATCCTAACACGTTTTTACTGTGTATTATTTTATACTTAAAAAAATACAACTTCTGTTTTCACCAAAAGTGTTGATAGAAAACAAATGGCACGATATTATACAGGAGATCTTAACATAATATCTTTACTGTCTTTTTTCTATCTATGGTTATTAAATTGCTTGTACTTTCTGTTAGTTTGGTTTTACCAACATTAAGAATTCATATGTAGTCATGTGTTACTTGCTGACAGGGATATATTCTGAGAAACGTGTCCTTTGGTGATTTAGTCATAGTGTGAACATCATTGAGTGTACTTAGACCTAGATAGTGTAGCCTACTACATATCTAAGCTATATGATATAGCCTATTATACGGGACTACAAACCTGTACAGCATGTTACTATACTGAGTGTTGTAGGTAACTGTAACACAATGGTAAGTACTTGTGTCTCTAAACATGTCTAAATATAGAAAAGACACAGTAAAAATATGGTATAGATGATAATGGTACACCTCTATAGGGGATAAACTGAGATTGCAGGACTGGAAGTTGCCCTGGTTGAGTCAGTGAGTGAGTGGTGAGTGAAGGTGAAGGCCTAGGATATTACTGTGCACTGCTCTAGAGTTTATAAACTGTATACTTAGGCTACATTAAATTTATAAGGAAGATTTTTTTAATAATAAGTTGAGCTTAGCTTACTATACATTTTTACTTGATAAGATTTTTAATTTTTTAAACTTTTTGCTCTTTTGTAATACTTAGCTTAAAACAAAAACACATTTTTCTTTATATTTTATTTCTTTATTCTATAAGCTTTCTCTATTTTTATTTTTTTTTTTACTTTATAAACTTGTTTTGTTAAAAACTAAGACACAGACACAATACATTAGCCTAAGTAGGTTAGGTTAATGTATTGCGTCTGTGTCTTAGTCATCACATCAGAATCATCAATATCGCTGTCTTCAACCCCCATGTCTTTTCCCACTGGAAAATCTTCAGGGACAGTCACATCCACGGAACTGTCGTCTCCTATGATAACAATGCCTTCTGCAGTACCTCCTGAAGGAAATGCCTGAGGTTACTTTACAGTTAACTTTTTTTTTTTAGGTAGAAGGAGTACACTCAAATAACAATAAAAAGTATAGTATAGAAAATACAGAAACCCATAACAGTCATTTATTATCATCAAGTATTATGTACTGTACATAATTATATGTGGTATGCTTTATATGACTGGTGGCACAGTATTTGTTTATGCTAGCACTACCACAAACATGTGAATAATGGGTTGCAATGACTATGATGTCATGAGGTGATAGGAATTTTTCAACTTCATTATCATCTTATAAAACCACCATTGTGTATGCAATCCACCATTGACAGAAACATCATTATGCAGCACATGACTGTACAATCCCCTGGCTGCTCATGTAACATGATTCCACATTAAAAATTACCCCTAAATGGAATAAAAAAATTCAGAGCACACATCACCTTAGTGATGAGATGTATTGTTTAAGTAGGGAATTGAATCAAAAGAGTTTTGAAGTAAATATAGAAATCTACATAAAGTGAGCATATGGAAGATGCTAGAGAAAAATGCTATAGTTTCCTAGACAGGAAGAAATACCAGCAGCTGGCTATGCTGTTAGCACAGATGGAAAGAGATGACATATATTCTAATAGATAAAAATATTTAAGGCATAGAAAATTCCAATAAATTAGGGAAATTTATAGTTTATCATCTAAACTTGGTTAGAAATTTTACAGAGCATTAAGAGAGAAAATGAAAAAGACATTGGTCATAAAGAATTACAGAGCCATTTAGCCAAATATTCAGGCCCCATAGAAATTATTTCCTCTGGTCACACCCCTGAATGTAAATAATATTTGAGGTTTTCCACTGAAATTGAGCTCTACCAAGGGAATGTGAGTGAGAGTAGGGCAAGTTCTTAGGAGTTTAGTCTTTTTCCTCTCTGTAGAATTAAGAAAAAAGAAATTGCAAGTGACCTGAAATTCAATGAGACAACATAACAGTTTCAGTGAAAAAGTTCATCTGATTCACAATGGGAAAAAAAACTGAAATGGGGTTTTTGCTGAAAGAAGCAGCATTTATAACCAGAAAAGATTTTTTATTTTTTTAAAAGCAGGAAAGAAAAGCTGTCTAAATCATTATAAGAAAACAAGATGTGGCTAGAAAATCATGGTAATTCTTTGTCTGTTCCTCTTCGAGATTAGGAAACTGTATTACAGCTACAAAAAAAAGGTGACCAAGAAGGACTGTTGGAAAGTGTTGAGGCATCTGAATTGCTGACGTTTCTGCTGCTTTCATGGCCCAGGATTTTGCAGCCTGGAAGGCAAGTGGAGAACAGGGAGCCAGTTAGCTCAGCTGGCATTCATCTTTAGAAACAAAATGATAATGAGAAGGCACAATTATTTTGAACTCCTTTTAATCTAGACTCCTCCTGGGTCAGATAATAGGACTTTATGTGTCTGGTTAAGGCACTTCCAGTGTGTTTAGGAATCATGGATTAGCGTTGGAGAGATTTAAAAACAAAACATAACAAAAATTCCAACAGTCTATTTAACATAATGAGGTTATATGCAAAACAAGTTTTAAAATAATCTTTTAGAGTAACTTAAATGCTACCCTAGTAAGTAAAGGAGGTGAGATTTAAACCAGGTGGTTTGGCTTTAAAGGGAACACTCATTACACTGCTACCTTTTATTGACTGCATTGGCCTGAATGTCCCCCAAATTCAAGTGTGGAAACTTAAGCCACACTGTGGTTGTATTAAGAGGTGAGGCTGTTTGGGAAGTGAATAATTCAGGAGGACTTCATGATTGAATTTGTGCTTTATTAAAGGGCTGGAGGGAAGTAGTTTATGCTCTTTTTTCTTTTGTTAAATTTTTTTTGCCTTTCTGCCTAATACCATGTGAGGACACAACATTTGTCCCCTCCAGAGGATGCAGCAATAAAGTGCCATCTTGGAAGCAGAGACAGGGCCTTCACCAGACACCAAACCCGAAGATGCCTTCATCTTGGACTTTCAGCCTCCAGAACTGTGAGGAATAAATTCCTATTCTTTTACAATTACCCATTCTCAGGTATTTTGTTGTATCAATACAAATAGACAAGAGATGAAGCAGGATAGGTAGTCAAGGAAGTGACCATGTCCTCGGGATTTAGCAATCATAGTGACTGCATCATCAGCCCAATAAGCCCCAGCATTTGTATTGTCGTCAAGCTCATTCAAACAGAGCTATCCCCAGTAGAAAATTTCTCTGTACGGCACATGCATGTTTGGACTTTACCTGTCCTAAGACTGACCCTTTGCTCATTATAATAGTGAAAACCACACCCCAAGTGGAGATTTACGATGCTAATGAGACATGACTCTTAATTCCTTATCGTCCCTGGCCAAAGACTGCAGAAGCCCAAGGCAAACAATGGCTCTCATGCAGCAATCAGTCCCAATCACAACAGTGGAGCCTCGGGTGCCTTAGATGGGGCAGGTAAATATATCAACACAGGGGTTGGCCTGTCAATCCTCACTTTCTGTCCTGGATCTCTGTCTGTCAAACATGACACTGTCATTCATGTTAACAGCAAACGCCGAACTAGGATTGTCACGCCACCTCATAGCTGACCAACTTCTACAGTAAAACTTGGAAATATGGGGCCTTGGGCACACTTACCAAAAATTAAAAAATTTTCCTTTTAAGTCATCACAGAAATCCACAACACAGACTCTAAATTATTCCAGTAAAGCACTGATGGATCTAAAGTGTCTGTCCAAAAAACAGCCAAAACTCAAAATATCTAACAATTAATATTGCCTCAGCATAAGCTTCTATTAAAAAAAAAAAACAAAAAACAACTCACGGTGAGACTGCCTTAAAAGATAAGTAATGTTTCATTTTTTTCTTATGTACTCACTGTACATTAGGCACTCTTAGTAAAATGGCTTTATCTGCCAAAGAAATAATAAACCATACTACTAGCTTATTAAAATTAATCCAACCTTCCTGACTTTACTACTGAAAGTTAAAAATATGCCAGATCTGTGCCCCAAGAAGACTGAACCAACATTTCTGTATTCCTCCTGGAACAAACCCATTGGCCCATAAAATAATAATATCTGGCCAAACAATACGAAGAGATTTCCTTGGACCTGGCTATGGCCAGTTCAAACTTCCACTTTTAACTGTAACTCCCCTCTGCCAAAGAAAAAATGCTTTCTTACCTTACCTTTTACCCAGAACGATTCTCCTTCTGCTTTTACAACAATCATGCCAGTTTCACTACTTTCATAGAAAAACTCCACAAGAGAGTCAATATAACTAAAGCTTTTTAGTTATATTGGGTCATCCATACACCTTATGCTAAAACCCTGAATGGGAAATCATTAAAAACATATTTAAATCACCCAACTCTGCCATCCTCTCATATGCACGGTGACTGCCAAACTTCTATTACTTTTACCACCTCAATGCAAAATGCTTTTACAACACAAATTTCACCATCACAAAAAATCTGGGAGGAATTTATAAATCTTTGACATATCTACAATTTCCTGCACAATGAAACAGACAATGCTCCATCACTAAATTTTCCCTTATTTAACTTTCACATAGGCTAATGCATCTCTCCCTTTCCCCATATATCAACATCACAAGATCCACCACTGAAAAAAACCCCTTATTCTCTTAGATTTAGTACTGCCCTCTCTACTAAAATTAACAAGGTCAGCCACGAGAGGTGGAGCCTTAAAAATCCAACATAAACTGTCTCAAAAAACCACAGTGGCCTCTGACAAATTACAAAGGGCTTCACTAGATTTCAACAACTAGACTCCCTGGCTACTGTAGTCCTAAAGAGCCTTATATCTTCTCACAGCCAGACAAGAAAAAACTTGTTTGTATCTAAAAAATAAAATACTGTTTTTACATTAATCTGTCTAGTCTGGTCCGAAAACATATTAAAAATATCATTATCCAAACAGACAAAATTAAATCTTTAAAAACTTCCATAGAGACTTAAAAACAATATCTGTTTTCTGCCCTGCTCCCTTTAATAGTGTCAATTATTACAATACTTTTAGCTTTACATTTTGGTCCAGCTTTGTTTGAAATGCTAACAACTTTGCTTGCAACTAACACAAATTGTTAGTAAAGCTAACAGCTTTCCTTTAATCACTCTCTCGCAACAATTCCAAGTCCACATGATGGTTTTACAAAGCTTCCAACCTTTGACTACTAATAAAACATCTCACATCTTGCCCACCAGTCTCACAAACGACATGGCTTACACCCCATTGAACAAGACAGAAAAACAACTCTAGGGCCCAGACTTGGCAGGGACAATGCCCCACTCAGTAGGAAACAACTCCAAAATAGTAAAAATAACAAAAATAATAAATAAATAACCTAGCTCTTCAGCCTCCTGTATTATGGGCCCTAAATCTCTTCTTAGTAAAGAACTGAAAAAAAAAAAAAAAAAAAAAAAAA
>NW_016107696.1:1559062-1617802 GCF_001604975.1 Cebus imitator
CTCCCTCAGGGTTCTGTGCTGGGCTTCATGTCTTCCTCACTCTGGGAAATCCCTTGGGGCCCAGCACTTCAGTGACCACATGCTGATCAGCTTCAAATCTGTCTCTCCAACATATCTTTCGTGAGTTTTAGGGCTGTCTATTCAGCTCCATACTTGACAGTTTCTCACACATGTCTTACAGACAACTCAAGCTTAATGTATAACAAAATAAACTAATTATTCAACCCTCCCAAAATCCTTTACTAAATGTATAGCCCCTTTTTTGCTGCCCTGTGGAAACCCTGAGTATCAGTATTTAATTTCTGCTTCTTGTCCCATACCTTCCTTTCCAGTGTATATTTCTCTGATTATCATGGTTTTAAAAGTAGTGTTTTATATTATTTGCTTATTTTGGAAGCTGCCTTAATTCTATTATGGGCAAATTGTAATAAGTAAATGAACAAATACATAAAATAAAGCATAAAAGAGAAATACTATGTGAGGTAGTGAGGGAGGACACGTCCCAGATTGTCATGAACTCCCCAGGAGATGGCGCTCACAGTGTAGTTTTGCTTTTGTTTTTTTTTTTAAAATAAGAAAAATTTCATATGGGTAAGTTTTCATATTAGGTAATTAATTTAAAGCAATATATTTTAGGTTTTATCACTTGTTGAGTGATCCTTTGTACTGATAAGACTTTACTTAATGACTTCGTGTTCTTAGTTTTCAGATAGAGGTAAAGTTTGGGGATGAAGTTGCCAGGAGTGTCAAAATTTGTGATATGGAAGAATTTGTGCCGTGGGGTAAGAGGGGGCACATTACCTAAAGACTCTTGGTACTATAATCCAACAAACAAAAATGAATAATCTTACTATCATAGAGTGGGAAACATGCAAACTGGAAAGCTACATTTAAGGCATCTTTATGCAGACAGGGTATTCTGACAAGTGCTGATCTCTTCTTTATTGAATTCCGTGTTGAACTGGATTGTAGGTGACATTTATGGTTCTTGATTTGATTTTAGAGTTTTAGATTTTTGTTCCAAATCATTGGTAGATTTTTTGAGTAAAAGGATCATTTTTATATCCCCTTCTGTCGTTTTGCTTAGCCCAATTCTGGGCGGAGAAGAATTATGTGCTGCTTGATTCATCAGATTTGAAGGTACACAGGCACACATAATCATATGTGTATTGGTGCTTTCTTTGTAAATGTGTAGGATTGCTGTTGTTGGGGAGTCTCACATTCTATAAAGTTTGTATCTGGATAAGAATGTGGAGAAAAATTATAATGACCTCTTAGAGAAAACAGTACAAAATAAAAATTCAGTTTAAACTACACACCACATAAAACTTTACATGTAATTTATGCTATACATCATGGTCTTGGAGCCCATTCATGGATTTCTGTTGCACCCTGGGTCTTAGAATATATCTGAAATCGGTATGGGTTGGACATATGTGTAAGTTTAGTTTATGTCTTTGATTGGTTAATCTGCACATAAATGGTTTTGTATGTATGAACGAAGTTCTCTTAAAAGGCACAGAAGTAGATTTGAACATACTGTATAAAAGAAAATTCCCTGTTCTTGGATAGGATGACTCAATACCATAAAATTGTCAGTTCCCTAAGTTACTGTATAATTCAATTCAATAAAATATACAATTCAATAAATGTACCAACAAACATTTTTTTAGTGGAGCTAAATAAATTTGTTATAAGGTTCATATAAAAAATTTCAAGATTAGCCAAAAAAAATTAAACAAGTAAGGCTAGGAGGGAGGACCAGCCCTAAGAGACATTTAAAACATGCAATGAAGAAACTATAATTAAATCAGTGTGGTTCTGGCTCATGAATAGACAAACAGATAAGAGAAACAGGACATGCAAAAGTATCTAAAAATAGACACAACATATATGGAAATTTAATATAAAATAAAAGTGACATCTCAAGTCACTGGAGGAGAGATGGACTATGGTAAATTATATTGAGACAACTGAAAAACCATTTGGAAAAAAATAAAATTACATACATAACTTATACTATACATAAGAATAAACTACAAATGAATCAAAGATGTGAATGTTAAAAAATACTGAAACTATGTAAGTAATAGAATAAAACGTGTACATTCCACTTTTTGAGGTGTAGGGAAAGGCTTTAAACTGTATGCAAAATCCAGATACAATAAATAAATTGATACCTTTGACTACATTAATTAAAATTATTTGTATGCAAAGAATATCATGAACAAATTAAAAAGACAGTTGATCTTGGAGAAAATATTTGCATGTAAACTATAGGTAAGAGATGAATATCTCTACTAGGTTAAAAACTCGTACAAATTTAGGATGAACGATTATGCATCCAATAGGAAATTGGAAAAATTACATGTGTAGACATTACAAAAAAAAGACAGAACAATGGTTCTTAAACATAAGAAAATATGTTTAACATGACTTATTGTTTGAGGAATGCAAATTAAAATTACATTAAGGTATGATTTCTCCTTGTTAGTTTGGTAAAAAAAAAAATTCTTAAAAATATGACAGCACATTTAGTTGGTCAGGGCATTGGGAACCAGGACACATATATTTGCTGTTGGGATTGCAAATGGGCACAGCCTCCAGGAGGGAAATTTGGCAACATCTTACAAAACTGCTTGCATACTTAACTTTTTGACTGAAGAAGTCCATTTCTGGGAATTACTCTAAATATATATTTCTAACATTAATAAAATATATATGCATAAGTTTATTAATTGCAGTATTGTCTGCAATTACCCAACAAAGGAGGATGGTTGAATGAGGGTGCAGCTGGAAGAAGACCTCTGTGGAGTGATATTGGATAAATTCCAGGATATATTTAAGTGTAAAAGTGTGAAGAAATTATCTATAGTATATGTTAAAAGAAAAACTTTTCATAAGTTAAATTAAGCACAAATTATTTGAGCAAAGAGTGTGATATGGTTAGGTTTTATGTGCCCACCCGAATCTCATCTTAAATTGTAATCCCCAGGTGTTTAGGGAAAGACCTGGTGGGAAGTAATTAGATTATGGGGGCAGTTTCCCCATGCTGTTCTCATAATAGTGAGTGAGTTCTTAAGAGATCTAATGGTTTTGTAAGGCAGTTTTCCCTGCTCTTATACTCTCGCTTTCTTGCCTGCTGCCATGGAAGATGGCCCTACTCCCCCTTCTGCCATGATTGTTAGTTTCCTGTGGTCTCTCCAGCCATGTGGAACTATGAGTCAATTAAATCTCTTTCCTTTATAAATTACCCAGTCTTGGGTATTTTCTTAAAGCACTGTGAGGACGAACTAATACAGAGTGATTTGTGAATTAGGCAGCTCTTAGAACCAGAAAAAGAAGAGGTTCAGAGATCTCCACTCAGCAATGTGGCCAGACAGTATTATAGACAGGAAATGGATGTGAGGTATAGAAATAGCTTGATTGATAACAGCTCTACATTTGCCTTGTTTAAACATAGTCTGATCAATTGGCAGCACGTGATTGTCAGAACGTTAGCTGCTATGATGGACTGACACCTAGCTGTTTGTTACAAAATATTCTTGTAGGTTATGCTCAGTTTTTTTACATACTAAGCTAGATTGTAATTTGTTACTAGGGACTCAAGATACAGAGACAGCCTCAGCCCAAATTTAGTTTAATTTAAAATATGGTACCCTTTATGTTAGAAATAAGGAGAAATGAGAAAACATACATATACTCATTTTTGCAAAAGAGAAAAACATATGCAGGGCAAACAACAAATTGAGATTGGCTACTTATGGTGGGGGTGGATATGGGGGGAGAGAATGGACAGCTGGGATGGACAGAAGTGATATTTCTCTGAATGTACATTTCTGTACATTTATGCATACAGTAGTCCCTTGGTATCCATTCAGTATTAGTTCGAGGATCCACCCTCAGATACCAAAATCTGAGGATATTTAAGTTCCTTATGTAAAATTACATAGCATTTGCTTGTAGTGTACACACATCCTCCTGTGTACTTCAAATGATCTTGGCATTACTCATAATACCTTGTACAATGTAAACACTGTGTAAATAGTTGTTAGACTGTTTAGGAAATAAGACAAGAAAAAATTCTATATATGTTCAGTGCAGATACACTGTCCTTTTTTTCCTCTAATATTTTCTATCTTTGGTTGGTTCAGTTGCCCAATGTGAAATCTGTGGATACTGGGCTGACTACATTCTTATTTAATGGTATTTACATATGCTTCTTCATTTTTACACATGCTTACGTATATTCTCATATGTAAACTGACTTGTAGAACCATGTTTATGTTTCATAGACTCATGAGAAAGTAAAATTAACAGATATTGGGGTGGGAGGCAAAAGGAAATACAAATAGAAACAAATGAACCTGTCTTACAAATGAATGAACACAATGAAGGAATAAAAAGAAAAGAACTAATTTAAGTAACTCGGAAAATAGTTTTCCAAAGATTTAATCTAAGCCTAAAGGCAAAAAGAATTATAGATATCATACCTTATTTATGGTGTTTGTTTTTCACTATAAATTGTTTACCATTGAATAAATAAATGTATTGTGGATAATGAGAGCCAGGTATCTCCCTATTAAAGGAAGGAGTTATAAATAAGTTTGATGGTTAATTTTAGGTGTCAACTTGACTCGATTAAGGGATACCTAAGTAGCTGGCAAAGCATTATTTCTGTGAGAGTGATTCTGGAGGAGGTTGGCCTGTGAGTGGGTGAACTGAGTGGGGGAAATCGACCCTCGGTGTGGACAAGCACCATCCAATTGATTGGGGAGGTGGAGAAAAGGTGAATTTGCTTCCTGTCTTTTGGAGTTGGGACACACTTCTGTTTTAAGACACCAGACTCCAGGTTCTCTGGCCTTTGGACTCGGAGACTTGCAATAGCAGCTTCTCTAGGTTCTCAAACCTGCAGCATAAAAATGGGAGTCACGCCATTGGCTTCCCTGGTTCTGAAGCTTCTGGACTTGAACTGACACAGTCACCATTTTCCCTGGGTCTCCAGCTTGCAGAAAGCCTACTGTAGGACTTCTCGGCCTCCATAATCATGCGAGCTGATTCCCTTAATAAGTCCCCTCTCACTCATCTATCTCTCTATCTCTATCAGTCTATCAATCTATCTAATCTATTTCCTATTAGTTCTTTCTCTCTGGAGAACTCTAATATACGTAAAGGAGTTAGGGCAGAATAAACTTTGTGGTGTTGGACTGGAATTGGAGGTGTCAGTATGAAAGCAAGGCCATATCTTTATTTCCTACCTTTGTCCCTGAGAGATCCAAGAGCAATGACACCTCAGTACTAATGAACATACTTAGTGCCCAGATATTGGTTTTGGAAAACCATTTTCCAATAAAAGTAACCAGAGCTTTTTGGAAAAGTAGTTGATTCTGGGTGTGGGGCATTGTGCCTGGGGTCTCAAGGTCACCCCCAACTTTGGTAATTTGCTTGAAAGATCCACAGAATGAGCATATAGTCATACTCATGTTATTGCAGCCAAAATATAGAAAACAAAATCAGCAAAGGGAAAAGGGCATGGGGTGAAGTTCAGAGGAACAAATGTGCAAATTTCCAAGACTTCTCCCAGTAGAATTACTCAGGATGAGTTTACTTTTTTCAGCATCAAATTGTGGCAGCACATGGAAAACATTGTCTACCAAGGAAGCTCATTAGAGACTTGATGGCCAGGCTTGTTTTGAGGTTTGATCATGTCAGAATCCTATGCCTCTATTGTACCAAAATTCCAGACACCAGAAGGAAATAAAATGCTTGAACTAAAGCACAGTTTTTTTTCTTTTTTACGCAAAAAGTTTAGGCTCAGCAATCTCTTTTTATCAGGAAATACTGAGAATGCACCAGAAATCCAAGTTTCTAAATGCTAGACAAGGTCCAACCATGTAAATAGGCCTTCTTGTAGATGGCAGCCTCCAGTCTGCCATATAACTCTGTTTTGCTCAAAGTAAGGTGCTCAAAAATAGCAGAAACTCATTGGTACACCAGATGGCTAAATCTGGTACAATTTGAGCTACAAAATTATTATAGTAATGGATTATAACTTATTGAATGATAAGATTGCACAAGTCCCTGCCAACATAAATATATAAATGTAGTGAATTATTTTAATTTTGTGTTGCCTTGGTATCCTTTTTGAATAGTTTAATTCTCTCATGCCGGAAGCAGAGCTCAGTTACTCTTACATGGTTTCCAGTTTTACACCACATCCAAATGGCTTAGACTGGTGGCTAAATAAGAAATAAGAACTTGTTGCATTTCTCCTGCCTCAGGGCTCCTTCTTTCTCACTGCTTCTTTTTTTTTTTTTTTTTTTTTTTTTTTGAGACAGAGTCTCCCTCTGTCACCAGGCTGGACTGCAGTGGCACGATCTCGGCACATTGCAACTTCTGCCTCCTGGGTTCAAGTGATTCTCCTGCCTCAGCCTCCTGAGTAGCTAGAACTACAGGCTTTGCCACCAGGCCCAGCTGTCTTTTGTATTTTCAGTAGATATGGGGTTTCACCATGTTGGCCAGGATGGTCTCAATCTCCTGACCTCACGATCTGCCTGCCTCAGCCTCCCAAAGTGCTGGGACTACAGGCGTGAGCCACTGCGCCTGGCCCCCACTGCTTCTTTAAACAGACTGCTCAGGCATTTACCCCAAAACTAAAGTAACCTAAACATTATTCATTTCTATATACTACTGGTTGCTAATGCCCTCTTCTCTCTCCTCATAGCTCTTCATGCCTGCCTTGTGTGACCTGGGGATGAAAGAGTGCCCACTCAACTCACTCTACGCTCCTTGGTCAGAATTTGTAAGTAAAAGTCTTTGCACTTATTTCCTATTGTTATAGTGTATTGAATTTGTGCTTTTTATGTCAAGAATCAGGAGCTACTGTAAGCTGGATTTTGTACAGAAGCTGGGGAAACACAAAATCAGGTTCCCAGTGCCAGAGCAATGGTCAGGGAGGCACAAACTGAACACTGGTCAGAAAAGAGCCACAGAGCATCTGCCAGTCTAAACAAGTTTCCTGTATGAGGGAGCCCCTGGTTGTGGGTCAGACAAGTAGCCATTAGGCAGTTTGCCAGGTTAAAAAAAAAGTAAGTATCTGGTAAAAAGCATGCAGTAAACACTCATGTCCAGTTTCCCTTCATTTCCTGTTGGGGCAGAGTTGCTGACCAGTCTGATACTGGAGCCTGAATTTAGCTGGGGGCTCTCAAAACAGTAAGGAAGATAGAAAACTATATCTTCTGGTAAAATCCCAACTAATAAATAAATATAATGAAAATGGAAAATTACCATTAGTAACACCACAGTATGATTGATCCAAGCAGGAATCATAAACAGATGTCAAAATTAGCAGGCAAAGTCCTGTGAGAAATGGGATATTTATATGCTCTAAATGGTCCACAATAGACTTCTCAATTACAAAGGAAAATACAACTTTACAGTGAAGAAACCTAGTAGACACCATTTTAACCAAGTAATCACAGTTATCATCATCAGCAGTGGGAGAAACCAACAACATGTACCTCTTAAGGAATGCAATGAGTAAAAAGCATCACTTCTGGATTTTGTACAGAAGCTGCGGAAACACAAAATCAGGTTCCCAGTGCCAGAACAATGGTCAGGGGGGCATAAACTGAACACTGGTCAGAAAAGAGCCACAGAGCATCTGCCAGTCTAAACAAGTTTCCTATATGAGGGAGCCCCTGCCAAAAATGTAAAACCCAAGTTCATTACTCAGAAAACATCTGGGGCTGGGTGGTGGTGTGTGCTATGGGAGGATGAGGTGGGAAGATCTCTTGAACCCAGGAGTTCGAGGTTGCAATGAGCTGCACTTGCACTACTGCACTCCAGTTGGAGAGTGAGACCCTGTCTCCAAAAAAGCAAAGCAAAACAAAGAGAACATCAGAACAATTCAAATTGAGTGACATTAGAAAAAAAAAAAACAAGACCAGGACTTTTCAGAAGTTTCAAAGTCATGAAAGACAAAGACCAAGGAACTAACTTGTTCTAGTTAAAGGAAACTAAAAACACATGACTTCAAAATACATTCTGTTTTATAGTCAAAAATCAGGAAAATCTAAATGACCTACATCAAGAAAATGGAAATAATGTCTGTAGATTACATAATAGTATTGTATTTATCATAGTTTCTTGATTTTTTTTGTCTACAGTAGTATGGTTTACTTAATTGTTAAAAGCGGTAAATACTTTTCAAAGGAAATGTTTTCTTTCTCCTGAAAAGCAAAACAAAAAGGATCAGCAAAAGAGTTTTTATGACTTTTTTAAGCAAAAAGTCATAAAAAGTCATAAAATGATTGTTTTGGTCTTTTATTAGTTTAGTCCATGCTATTAACTATCATTTTGTCTGATATTGAGCCACATTCCTTATGAATGTATTAAGTTTCTGTGAGAATCTTGAAAGTGTATCTGTGTTTTCTTTTCCATTTCAATGGCACAGATTTTTCTTTTCTTTTTTCTTTGAGACAGCATTTTGCTTTGGTTGCCCAGGCTGGAGTGCAATGGTGCGACTTCAGCTCACTGCAACCTCTGCTTCCTGGATTCAAGCAATTCTGCCTCAGCCTCCTGAGTACCTGGGGGGGGGTGCATGCCACCATGCCCAGCTAATTTTTGAATTTTTAGTAGAGATGGTGTTTCACTGTGCTGGCCAGGCTGGTCTCAAACTCCTGGCCTCAAGTGATCTGCCCACCAAAGTGATCGGCCTCCCAAAGTGCTGGGATTACAGACATGAGCCACCACACCCAGCCAATGAGACAACAATTGTCTTTGGGTGACAAAAGGCTTTGATAATTTTATTATGTCAAGTAAATAGCTAACAACTGGGAAATTGGACAAAGGGAATATATAATATGTTGTAGTATTTTTACAACATAGTTGTAAATATAAAATTATTAAAAATTGAAAAGGAGAAGATAAAAATAATTAATAAAACATGAATTAAATATATCCGCATGACATTAAGAAATTTCTTTATTATATTAATTTTTGAAATTATTACATTGTGCTAAAATTTATGAATTTCATTTTATAATATTCTCTTAACTGTAAATAACATTATGTAGAAGTTAAATAATGTAGTTTCAAGCACTACAAAAGTAAAAGTAAATTTTCAAAATATGTTTTCAGTTAGTTAACAAGTCGAGGATAAAGAATACAAACAATCATAAAGAATCTGAGGAATTTGATAAGTTTTGGATAAAAAAGTTTTGTCTTTCAAAAATCCCCAGGAAATATCAGTACATTCTGTGTCAATAACTAAATGTTTCAAAGTAGGGATTTTCTTTTGGACAGAAAAAAAAATTTGTAAAATATTTCAATGACAGTTCAAACAACTCTGTTTAGGCTGTTTTAAAGGCTGTTTTCAATTGAACATAGTTCAAATTGTTGCAATTCAAAAAAAAAATTGCAGTTAAAATGAGCCAATTTAGCTTGGCCAGATATTGTTTTCAACCCTAGACATGTGGTTAAAGCTGCTGATATCAGAAGTAAATTGTCAAATTTGTGCAATAACTTGGTCACTGCAAATTACTTAAAAAAGTAGATACATTTGCTGAGATAACACCTTTGAAAAATCTATCAAACAAAAATTTTTATTTTCATCTTGTATGATATTTGGTTGCCATAATATGCGGTTACCTGGGATTTTTTTGGATTATCAGGTACAATGTTGTTTGAATGTCGCTACCTCTAACTGGAATTAATAAACTCTGTCGACTTCTTTGCTGCAGCATGGATTTATTTGCAGTGCACTGTAACTAGTACCTAATAGCTTCTGTTTCTTCTGCTTTTTCTTTAATTTTAGAAAGGTGAACATTAGAAATTTAACAAATAGTGGCTTTATTTATTTCAATTAAATCAGTCTTCTACATACATGCAATCGTCTTAAAGGGGAATATCTGCTGATACTTTCTCTCCTCCTTTGTACCTCAATCATTAACTGCTTTAAGCTTTTCCATATCTGAGTTTTAGAGTTTAAATTGTGTTTATAATTTATGACCTCACTCTTTTTTGTGCTTTGAATGAGACAGTTCCATGTAATCTGTCTTTGCTCTTTTGTTTCCCATGAAGGGCCCTGGTTGGGATACATTTCATTAGCTGTTTCAGAATTTCTTTAGATTGCATACCTGCAGTGTCAAACTGGCTCCCTGCAATCCAAATTGGTCTACCTGAGCCACAGTGAAGGGAAGAATATTCTGACAAGTGCACTATAGGACCATTTAAATGGGATTTTCTAGAGCATGAATATTAGACTGGAAAAAAATAGATGTTTATTAGTATTATGAGCCTCTTTTACTAGGACAGCCTTAGATTGTCTTACCAATTTAAAGGGATGGATTCAGTACTGCTTTATCAGCTCTTATAAAGCCAGAGGCTCTCTAAAAACTAAGGAGTTGCAAGGCAGGAGGTATAAGGCTCAAAATTCCAAGTTTAAAATTCCCTCAGCTGGATTTTTTGAGGTAAAAACTGTCATTGCTGTCATAATACAATGTCAGCACAAGCCCATCTTCAGTGAGTATCTTAGCACTGCCTCTGTGCTTTAGGAAGGTTGTACCATGACCTTCATTTCAGAACCAATGCACTGCTCTGGGGAATCTGTATCACATTTAATGTTGTTTCTAGATCAGCAAATCCATATCCCTGAGACACCTAAGGGCTGATGAAGGAGCCATAAGATATGAACCAGATTAAAAACTCATTCATTCTAGCTCCAGAAACTACAGTTGAGATATTCCTAGTTTAAAGGAAAAATAACATCGATGCTTTCTAAAACTGGCAAGAAGATTTTATTTACGAGTATTGCAAAAAGGGTCAAACTATTGCAATAAAGGACAATTCAGCTAAAAAAACAAACAGGAGTTTCAAGCACTGGGGTGAGCTAGTGAAAAAGTACTGGAGGTGATAGGGGAAGTTGGTTAGTTTGATGAGGTCATTTACGTTTGTCATTCAGTGCTTACTGAAGTTAAGCTCCTACTCTCCCACAGAGACTGGGAGATAGGAGTGCTAATTTTTTTTTTCTTTAATTATTACATTTCTGGGAGAAGGTTTACATCTTAAAAACACAGAAAGAATTTACAATGGTAAGTTTCCTAAAGTAAATTCTCTAAGAAAAAGGAGGTAAGAAAGAAACCTGTCCAAATTTAAGTCAAGCTGAGGGGATTGTTAAAGCTGTTTTAATCAACAGTGTAGGAGAGTCACTAATGAACCATGAAAGCATCTAAGAGAGAGTAAGTTTTAAATCCTTGCCAGGCACAGAGAATGAGAAGACAGTACCATTTCTGAGGAGAAATTCAAGCCACCTGCAGAAATTTATATAAGTAACAAAGAGCCAGTTGTTAAGCCGAGACAATGGGAAAGTGAACCCAGGGCATGTCAGAAGTATTCAGGGCAGCCCCTCCTATCACAGGCTCAGAGGCCTAGAAGGAAAAAAATGATTTCATGGGCTGGGCCCTAGACACTTGCTGCTTTGTGCTATCTCAGAACTTGGTGTTCTTGTGTCCCAGGCATGGCAAAAAGGGCCCAATGTATAGCTCAAGTCTTTGCTTCAGAGGGTGCAACCCCCAAGACTTGACAGCTTCAATGTGGTGTTCAGCCTGTGGGTGCAGAGAAGTCAAGAACTGAGGTTTGGGAATCTCCACCTAGATTTCAGAGGGTGTATGGAAATGCCTGGATGTCTAGGCAGAAGTTTGGTCAGGGGTGGAGGCCCCATGGAGAACCTCTCCTAGGGCAGTGCAGAAGGGAAATGTGGGTTTGGAGACCCCACACAGTGTCTTCACTGGAGCACTGCATATTGGAGTTGTGAGAAGAGGGCCACTCTCCTCCAGACCCCAGAATGGTAGATCAATTGATGACTTTCACTGTGTGCCCAGAAAAACCACAGACACTCAATGCCAGCCCATGAAAGCAGCTGGGATGGTGGCTGTACCTGCAAAGCCACATGAGTGGAGCTGTAAGGCCATGGGAGCCCACCTTTTGCATCAGCATTACCTGGATATGAGACAAGGAGTTAAAGGAGATCATTTAAGAGCTTTAAGATTTGACTATTCCACTGGATTTCAGGCTTGCATGGTGCCCTTCATTTTGGCCAGTTTCCCCAGTTTGGAACAGGTATATTTACCCACTGCCTGTACCTGCATTGTAACTAAAAAGTAACTAACTTGGTTTTGATTTTACAGGCTCATAGGTGGAAGGAACTTGCCTTGTCTCAGATGAAACTTTGGACTTGGACTTTTGGGTAATGCTGGAATTAATTAAAACTTTGGGGGACTGTTAGAAGGTATGATTGGTTTTGAAATATGAAGAAACATGAGATTTATGAGTGGTCAGGGGAAGAATGATATTGTTGATATTGTATACTTTGTGGCAGTTTCCCCCATGCTGTTCGCATGATAATGAGTGAGTTCTCATGCAATCCGATGGTTTTAAAAAGGGCTCTTTTTCCCTTCACTTGAGAAGGTGTTTGCTTCTCTTTCTCCTTCTTCCCTGATTGTTAGTTTCCTGAGGCCACCCCAGCTATGTGGAACTGTAAGTCAATTAAACCTCTTGCCTTTATAAATTATGCAGTCTTGGGCAGTTTTTAGAGTAGTATAAAAATGAACTAATACAGATTCCATAAGATTACAGTGAAGCTGAAAAATTCCTATTGTCTAGAGATGTTATAGTCATTGTAATTTCATAGCACAATGCATTACTCACATATTTGTGGTGATGCTTTTGTAAGCAAACCCACTGCATTGCCAGTTATATAAAAGTATAGCATGTACAATTATGTTCAGTAGATAATACTTTATAATGATAATAAACTGCTTTGTTACAGATTTCTATAATGACTGTACTATACTTTTTATTGTTATTTTAGGCTGTACTTTTATTTATTAAAAAAAGTTAATTCTTAAACAGCCTCAGCAGGTTTTCCAGCAGGTATTCCAGAAGAAGACATTGTCATCATAGGAGGTGATAACTCTATGAGTGTTACCGTCTCTGAAGACATTCCAGTGAAACAATATGTAGAGGTGGAAGATGGCGATATTGATGATCCTGACCCTGTGTAGGACTAGGTTATGGTATATATTTGTCTTAGTTTTTAATAAAAGACTTTAGAAAATGAAAAGAAATTTCCATTTAAAAACAGAAAGTAAACCTTATACAATAAGGATATAAAGAAAGAAAATATTTTAATACAGTTGTTTTATTAAGTTGCTTAACATTTAAGCTATATAATAATGTGTTCGTGTTTTGAGCTAGTTCTTATTCCAAAAAAACTAAAAGTTACAAAAGAAAGTTTATAGAGTAAAAAAGCTACAAAAGCTAACGTTTATTTTAGATGCACAGATGCTTACCATTGTGTTACAATTGCCTACAGTATTTAGTACAATAACCTGCTGTACAGGTTTGTAGCCTAGGAGCAATAGCTATACCGTATAGACTAGGTATGTAGCAGGTTATCTCATCTAGGTTGGTGTAAGTATATTCTATGATGTTCACAAGAACAAAATTTTCTGATGATGTACTTTTCAGACTGTATCTCTGTTGTTAAGTGATGCATGACTGTATTCCATTATCTTATTTATATGTGGAATGTTTTAAAAATACAAAGTATTTGAAGCAGAGAATAGAATAGTGGAAAGCAGGGGTTGGGGGGTAAGGGAAATGGAAGTATGTTGGTCAAAGGGTATATAGTTCAGTTATGCAAGATGAATGAGTTCTGGAAATCTAATATACAGCAATGTGGCTTTAGGTAATAATACTGCATTCGTATACTTGAAATTTGATGGGACAGTAGATCTTAAAGTTCTCATTATTATGGTAACTATGTGAGGTGAAGGATGCCAATGAATTGTGATAATCATTTCACAATGTATACATGTACCAAAACATCACATTGTATGCTGTAAGTATGTAACATTTATGTTGCCAACTACACCTCAGTAAAGATGAGAAAAAAGATCAGTTAAAAAAAAGAAATGTGTAGAATAATATGTTAAATACCAAATTCAGGATAGTGGTTCTCCCTGTTGGTTATGGTTAAGAAGAGTTGGTATTATATTAGGGAGGAGTGCCCAGGACACATCCACCATATAGGAAATGTTTTATTTTTAAATGTAAATTTCTTTATTTTTTATATGTCTCCTTATTTTAAATATTTAAGAAAAAGGTATAAACATGCAATAAAAATATAACAGATAAAAAAATCCAGAAGGCCTTTTTGGGCTACTGTAATAAAATACCATAAATATTTCTCATAGCTCTAGAAGCTAGAAAGTTCAACATCAAGGTGCAGCCAATTCAGTGTCTGGTGAGGCCCTGCTTTCTGATTCTGATTCTTTCTGTGTCCTCCCATGGCCACAGTACAGAGACAGCTCTCTGAGGCCTCTTATTCAGTACAGTAACCTGCTGTACATGCTTGTATCCTAGGAGCAATAGGCTATACCCTGTAGCCTAGGTACGTAGTAGATTATCTTATCTAGGTTTGTGTATGTACATTATATGATGTCCACAAGTACTAAGGGCACTTACCCCATTCACGAGGGCTCTTCCTCATGACCTAATCCCCTTCTACAGCTGCCACCACCTATGAACATCCCATTGATGATTGGGTTTCAACATCTGAATTTGGGGGCATACATTCAGACAACAGCACCCCAATTTAATAAGTTCTACCTAAGGGGACAAAAAGAAGTAATAATCAAGAGTGCTGGCCAGGTACGGTGGTTCATGTTTGTAATCCCAGAACTTTGGGAGGCTGAGGCGGGTGTATCACCTGGCGTAGGGAGTTTGAGACCAGCCTGGTCAACATGGTGAAACCCCATCTCTACTAAAAATACAAAAATTAGCCGATCATACTGGGCACCTATAATCCCAGCTACTCAGGAGGTTGAGGCAGGAGAAGCACTTGAACCTGGGAGGTGGACCTGGGAGGTAGAGGTTGCAGTGATCCGAAATTGTATCATTGCACTCCAGCCTGGGCAACAAGAGCAAAACTCCTTCTCAAGACAAACAAACAACAACAAAAAACCCAAAAACTCTTAAAAAATTACATGAAATAAGATGTAAAAATAATGATTATTCATTAATATGTAGGTCATTGGTGAATGTTACTAGTGCTGCTTTGGTACCATGATACATATACATATATGACTGTACATAAAAATGAATATATGTGTATAAATATACATGTAAGTATATTTTTATAATTTCTCTCAGAGATTATACATATTATGTTATAATTACTTTTTCTAAATTATTTATTTATTTATTTTCTAAATTATTTAGTAAACATTTTTATTGTTTACTGTGTTACTCTAATCCTGACTGTGTAACCTTGGAGAAATCACTTAATATTTCCATATACAATTCTTTTCACTTCTCAAATCAAGTCATTTAGAGTATTTCTTTCATAAGATTAAACAATGATTTGTAAACCTTATATTACTCTTGATCTCATTAGCCTGTTTTTTTCTTTGCAACTCTTATCACAATTGGATATTATTGTATTTATTTATGTAAAATTCATAAAAATAGTTTCAAGATTTTTAAATGCTTAGAATGAAAATCACTGGTGCCAGAATGGGTGTAGTAGTAAAACCCATTGATTTCCGGGATCAGTAGCCTCCTGTGTGACCTTGAACATGTTACTTGAACTCTATATGACTAATTTCCTCATCTGTAAAGTGCAAATCATAATTATTGTAATAATATACATCACCTAAAATATTTTTATGCTTATTTTTCACTTGGAATGCTTTTGAACTCATTTTTTGTTACTGGATAAACCGTCTTAAGAAGTTTTTGCTACATACTCTGTGCTCCCATTATCAGTTTATGAGGGTACTCATTTTTCTGCATTCTCAGGCCAATATATAACATTATCAATTACATAAAAACATTTAAAATTTTGGAAATCTTGTAGGTATCTTTTTATTTTAGCTTCTTTATTCATGAGAGTCAATTTTATTTTAACACACATTTATTGTGTCTTTAATTCTTTCTTTTGCAAATAATCTGTTTATTTACTATATATGCTCCACATACTTTGTATTGGAATACAGAATTTTTTCTTTTCATTGTGAGAACTCTTATGAAATAATAACGTTCACCTTTTATGTATCATTTATGTTGCCAATGTCTCCACCTTTTGTCATTTATCATTTTATTAGACATATTATGATGTTCATGCATGTTTTTTACTCAAATGTTAAATATTTATATAGTAAAAATTTTAAATTTTCTTCTCTTTTGTAATGATAGGCCTTATTCAATGTAAGATTATAGCAAGATGTATGTATATTTTCTCCTAACACTTTTGAAACTTTCTATCTTGGAATAATTTTGACTTTCAAAATGTTATAAAATAATATGAAGAATTCCCAGCCTCCTTGAATGTTAACATTTTACTACATTTGCTTTATTTTTTCTCTCTATTTACATTAGGCATGATTTCTAATGCTTTTACTGTCTGGCTTTTTCATTAAAAATTTAACCTGTATACTTTATTTTCTTATATGGTATAAATTAGATGCCTAACTTCATTTTTCTTTCTCAGTCATTAGCAACTTGTTCCAAAACTATCTTTAAATAATTCATCTCCATATTCACATGGTCACATTTACCAAATATAAAAAATGTATATTCTTTCATATTTGTTCCAGGATTTTGTGTTCTGATCGATTTATCTGCCTATTTTGACAACAAAATTGCATACTTTTAATTGTTTTAGTTCAATAGGGGAATATCCCCTTATTACTTACCTTCAGAATTATCTACGCTAGTCTTATATATTTAATCTGTTAAACAAATTTTAGAATTTTTTTTTCATTTCAATTTATCCAAAAGAATATGCATTGATATGTTTATTTAAATTACATTATATGAATATATAAATTTGGGGGAAATTTACATAGTGACATTGTTGTATGTTTCTCTTCAGGAATATGATAAATCTTTTCCATTCAAATTATGAGGACTTCAGTGCCATATTTGGAAAAAAATTCAGGTTCCATTTTTACCCAATTCTGAAGAGGCTGACCCAGAAGACTTCTCAGTGAAAGGGAATGCCAAGTATTTCCTCCTTGTGCCTAGTCCTCAATCTCTCCTTCACATTTATATCTTTCCAGTCTGAATTCCAACCCTTCATTCTTCTAGTCAGTCTACTTGTTCTGGAAGTCATCCAGTGTCTTCCCTCCCTTGTCTACTTTGTTGAAGAGAAGCATAACTTGAAGTTATTTGTTAAGGCTATGAATGAATTTGTAAGTAATGTACTATGACACGGCATAGAGAAAAACTCATTAAATATGACACATTATGTCATATATAGTTAGGAAATAACCAGACTTTGACTTGACCAAGAAACATATAGCTTGACTAAGGTACTATTTTTCTCATGCTCAGTAAATTTAACAATTGTAAATTATTGCCAGTGAAACAATTAATTAATTTGGTCAAAACACCATAGTCGTCTGATGCCTGACCCTTGGGCAGTTAGGATAATGGTAGGTATCTCATGAGGGGCGTTTGGGCTTGAGATTAGTTCAGATATCAAAGGCATGCTCCAGGGATACTTCTTTGGTATCTCTAGGAATTAGCTAGCCTTGGTCTCAAGGCCCCAGATGTCAACACATCAGATACAGAAACTATTTAATAGAAAACATGGATAATGCAGTTGGCAAACTGCAATTATCTCTTTTTACACATTTGCAGGCAAAGCAATTTATATACAGATGAAGTTGTTGAAAATCTCCCCTGATGAAGGTTTCTAGCAGCAACTATTCATTTGAGTTAAGCATTGATCTCCAAGTTGAAATATTTAGAAATCGGAAATATTCTATTAAAATTTAACTTATCCAAGACTAATACCTTTGTGCTAGTTATTTAGTTACAGCTAGTTTTCTTTGTGATTTCAAGAGTGTAGCTGAAACAGAGCTACTCAAGAAGGTTGATGATGAAGAAAGAACCAGAGTGGAGATACTGAAGTCATATTTGGTCCTTTCACTATTCTTTAGAAAGTGTGCCTTCTTTTTAGAAGTGGTTTTATGCTGTGACGTTAATCGTGGAACTTGCCTCCTGCTGACAATGAACACTATGTTCATTGAAAATAAGTGCTTTTTACTTCTTGGTAGCAGTCATACTTTATTCAGGGTTGCATTTTCAGTGCATTTGCACAATGACTGGCGTACATTTGGTGCACAGTAAGTCTTTTTGACTGAATAATTACAAATATGCAAATAATATATATGAGACTCATATGTCTGTTCTCTAACACTTCGCTAAGCAGTTTCTTTACTAATTGTCCAGTCTACTAGTATTTCTCATGTGAAATCTCCTAGTTTCCATACTCTTACAGTTCGTTCTAAGTCAGAGAGTAGGGAATAGTGTGACTATTATAGTATCTGTGAATTTGAGCACTAACAGAGAGTACTGATGTAGCACTATTTGACTCAGTTTACAATTATTTTTCTTATGTAATAGAGCTATGATAAACAGAACAATAAAAAATATTAACTTTGTAATACACCAAATAACAGTATGAAGTGTAAAAGAGCAATTAGATATACAAGCAAAGAAATGAAGAGTGAAAAGAATGCACTCAGTTTCACTTATGAAGCATTATTCTCATTATGCTTTTATCTAAATTTACAAAAAAAAGATAGCTGCAGAAATTTGATGTGATATAGTGAGCTTTTACTCAGGTTTTTAGTTCCCCAAAGTTCATAGACAAATAGACTTAAACCTTTTAGAGATTCAAGTGGGAATGAGTAAGAGCAGAAAATTGTGACAGTTGGAGAATGAGCAAGTGAGGTAGAACTTTTTCTCCTGTATTTCCACCTGTTTTCAGTTTTGGTCTGTCTCTGGGTTGTGAGCAGAGATCTATGAAATAAAGAGATGGCAGAAAAACAATGGAAATATTGTCACTTGGACTCAGTATTAACAAATTGTGAGCTTTGTGCCTTTTGTCTTTGTTTTCTCCATTTAAAAAATTATGGAACTGCATGAAATGCTCTCTAGTGTCCTTCATGGCTTGACCAGCCTATGATTCTGCTGTTGGTTAGGTAAGTTCGTCCTGAAAATGAATAGACTCATAAAACAGTAAGGAAAAAGGGTAACGTTTCCATATGACACTGTGAAATGCCTGTCTAGACTATGAAGCCAAACTGAAAAACAGTTCAAAAATTGTACCTTAAGATTTTAAGAAAAGGAAGGGAAAAGGAGTGTGTACTGAGTGCAAAGCTTCAGTTGCAAAATTTTTTAAATCTTCAAGTATGGTATGCATTACCTACTAAATTATAATTGTCTACAAAAAGAAATTTGAGATGAGCAAATGAAATACTTGTATTTATAATACTGAATAATAATATAAGCACAAAAACATTTTACTATTCAGGATTTAGAATTTAGGATCCAATAATTGAAGATGAAAAATTCTTGGGTCTTCTTGTAGGCAAGCAGATTATTTAGGCCTAACTTCTCTTGTTTCATGAACAAGTACCTGAAAATTTAGAGAAAAATAAATTGTTTCAACCTGTTTTTTTACTAGAAGGCCCCCCCTCCCCACAAATACAGAATCAGAATTGCCATAAATTTCTAAACTGGTGAAATTCCAATTAGTGCTCTGTTTTATTTTTCACTATGCAGGTTCTGAATGATAAATTTTTCTGAGCTTAGGCCTAATATTTGAAAAAATCTGCCATAATAAGCAGTCCAATACGTGCCAGAAACTTACAAGGAAAATAATGAAGTCAATGAAGTGAAAAAGAAAAATGAATTAATAGAAAATAGGAGATACATAATGCATCAAAACATTCCCATATAGAAATGAATCATATATTACCTTGTCACATTTAAGCTGTTGTAAATATTTTTTAAGGAGCTCTCCCCTAGAATTTTTATAGAAACTTATATTCTCTATAAAAAAAGAACACAACGGAGCATAAGAGACATAATTTTATGTTTATCTCTGTCTTTGTCCTTACTTAAATCACAGTCAAAAGAGAAGTAGCAGAGAAAAACCTCCTAAGATGCAGAAGGCCTACAGTTGGAAGCTAGGGAAAACAGCAGGAATAAATACTGCAAAAATATAATTAAAAAATAAATGTAAGAATTCATACTGTTAAGAACTCAAAGGAATTTCTGGAAAGCAAGATTGAGAGCTTGTTACTACTGCAGTGGGGTTTGATATTTTGGTGACTTTCAATTCAGTGTTGCATGCTAGCAACAATGGCACCAGCAGCTGATGTGTTTGGTCCTCTGGTTGTTGGTAATCCATACTTCTTTTCCTGGAAGAAAAAGCACTGGATACTGGGAAAGCTTAACAGTGTCCAATATCTTCTGAAGATAGTTTGATTTGTCAAGCAGTTATGTGGACATTAAAAGAGAATGTTAATGCTCACTGTTCCAGTTTCATTCTGAAGAAACAAAGACAAACTCTGGGCTAGACAGGGGAACTTTGCAAGGGTTCTCTCATTTATTGATGTCAACAATGGTATGATACAGACTTTATTATTGCCATTTTATGGATAAGAAAATTAAAACTTGGTGAGGTTAAATAGCTTATCTGATGCAAATGCTATAGTTGGATCTGAACCCAGTGAAATTATTCCAGAGCCCCGACATACTATTCTGTGTCAAATGCTGTGAAAAAAAAAAAAATGCACTGGACATTTGTTAAAAATGGCATGGAAGCTTTGTTTAAGACTATTGTAGTAAAGCTTAAGACTCTTGCAATAAGGGAGAACGATTGAATTCAGCTCTAAATACAATAGGGACAAGTAAGGATTTATAGCCAATGGTTAGAATGAGAGAGTGGATGGAAAAAATTACTAATAGGAGCTTGGTTAAGTATCAGGGGTTGGGGAGGAGAGGAACTTAATTAGGCATCAAGGTGAAGGAATGAGCTTGACTGGAATATTAAGAGTAGGGGAGATGACTGATAAACTATTTTAGCAGGATTCTTTGCTGAAGCTGAGCTCAGCAGGTGAGGAAGAGGAACAAGGATGAGGCCCAGTGTTAGGGGGGTGGTGGAAAACTTCAAGGAGCTTGGTTTGGTCAAGGAGATGAGTTTTCATCAATATTAGAGTTCAGAATAGAAAAAACACAAATATATAATTGTGAAGTTATTTTGGATTTGTTAAATTTGTACTTTCTGGTGTATGATAATAGGCTTTAGAAAACTCTGGGTCCTCATTCCCCAGTGGTCCTTCTTGTCCTGATAAATTACTCATAATCACAGGAACCCCTGATATGCCAGTACTCATTTTGATATGTGAGGGGGATTTAAGAAGAAATAATGTGAAAATGTTCTATTTTTTTCATTGCATAGTTTAATATTTTTTTCATTTAGGTACAACCTACTTCTCTGGATTTTGTGTCTCTTTCACACTTTCCACTCTCCTCCCCATGTAACTCAATCTGTTTTTAGGTTTTCATTTTCAAAACAGACTAAAAAGAAAACTTACTCTGGTTTCTTTCAATGTAGAGTCATATTTTCAACTTTATTTTTTCTCTTAATTAGGTTGTTAAAATGTTTAGTTCCCCTGCTTTCCTAAAATACAAGTGCTATAGCAAAAGATAAACATATTCAACTATTTTAGGATATATACAACCTTAAGTTATCTGTGAAAGCCAGAGTCCTGGAGACATTAGTATGCAAAAGCATGCACCTGAGACTATTTGGTTTCCAAAGCTCCTTCATAACATCCAGTCCTCAAACAACAAACATTCTTTTGCTATTGAAACTGGTTCAGAACAGAACAGAAAGAACAAGGCCTGCTGGTTGAAGCATTGGAGGTAAGCCGACCATTTGCTTCACAAAGCAAAGCTTCACCCTACCTCTCCAAGGCGCTTTCATCTGAAAACTGGGTTTGGAACCAAATAGAAACAAACACTCTCCAGTGGGATTCATCACTTCCTGATTTCAGATGGGCACAAACAGTAGACACTTGTATTTTCCTGCTATTCACATTTTCAGTCAGTTCTGAAACTGAAGGTGTGCTTAAATAATGATGGCCTGTACACATTGCCTTTTCTCCAACTGGGGATTCAGATTCATACTTTCCCAGAGAAAGGTGAAACTGCTTTTCAGGTCAGCTCGCTTAAAGATGGCACAAAATAATATTTGTAAAAAGTTCTTTATAATGAGACAGATAATTGGAAGCATACAGTCTCTGTTGCTACTTAAAAATGCCTTGTAATTATTTTTCTTGATTTTTAGAAGCTGTGGATTTCTGTTTTGAGGCCAGCGAGTAGGGAGGAGAGCGCTTTGGTGGTCCAGATGCTATTAAAATCAGATAATTTAGTCCATGTGACTTTTAACAAGCCATTTGTTTCCCATATTCTCATTTGTGTGTAATTAGCAAAGACTGCAATGCTTTACACCTATACACACAAGTAGTTTGAATGCAGTGCTAATCATCAGTGTGACACTTTCATCTCTGTTACCTTTTAAGAATGGTCAGTCTCTTTTGAAATGGAAATAAAAAATACAAACTAAAACTAAAGCCATGGAAAAGTACTGTTTTGCCTCTAAATCTTCATAATTGTAAAACTCCATTGCTGATCTGACTTATCATTTCAACAAGTCCTAGATGCTACAACCACAAGTGTATGTTGCTCTTGCTCACAAGAGTCTGCTCAACCGTCCCTTATTTAGCCACCTACTCATATGTGGAAGATATCTGTGGACAAAACACTAAAAGCATTGAACTGATTATGTTTGGGGTCAGCTCATGCCAGAAAACTCTTAAAGACCAATTATTTTTTTCTTTGTAATGTAAAATTACATAGGAACAATATCCTCCTATCTTTAAAAAACTTTTCTTAAAAGACAATTGTTAAAGAAAAGAAGCACTAATATTACAGGTGGGTATTCACTTTTTTCTTCTCACAACCTATAAGAAATAAGATTTAAAGACGGGGTCTAAAGAAGAAAACAAGCAGAGATACAAAGAATTAAAATGAAGGACTGACTTATCAATAGTATTAGGCAGGTAGAAATTTAAATATTTAGTAAGTAAGCATTTTATTAAATATTGTATAATGTAGTACCTGAGTAAAAGACACATATAATATCTTTGCAGACCTCTTACATTCCAGTCAGTTATACAGGACAGTGGAAGTAAAAGCACAGTTTCATTTGTTATTAGTCCTAAGAAGCAGGTGAACAGTAAGCTAGAATTGTTCATTCTCTCTTTTTCCTTCTGTGTTAGCATCTATGCTCCAGCACTCTCTCCCCATCTTTACAGGTGTAGAAGGCTTAGAAGGACTTATACAGACCCAGCAACAACAGGAAGACATAAAAAGGCTTTTATTTTTACAAGCAAAATCTTGCTACAGATCTTTATAGAAAAAAGAGAAGAAATACACATTCTATTCTACAAGGCCTTCTTTGTGATAAGGCCGAACGTCATGTTGATTTTTGAATGCTGCAAATCATTAATAATGACCAATTCAAAACTATTCATGGTGAGTAGCAGTAAGGAAATAGTGTCAAAATCTTCATAATTTTTCTATCAGGCTTGAGAGATCTGTTATATTTGGAAGAAGCCTGGTCTGGGAATTTAAAAATCTAAATCCAAAATTTAACAGAATAAAACAAAAACCTCACCATTAAGCAGGCATTGCCTAAGTATTGTGGTTAAAGAAATCACAACCCAAGAAGTAACTTTTGTGTGAGGATATTTTAAAAAATAAGCATCATTGTTAACGATAAAGATCTTACAACATGGTATATTTCTTGAATAAATAAATCCAGAAATTGAGTTTTATTTGGTATCTTTTAATTGCATAAATAATACATTTTGTTTGTGGCTGCTATAGAGAAAAAAATTGACTTTAGTAATTTAACTTTTTTTAATTTATAATTTTTGTAGGTTCCTAGTAGGTATATATATTTATGGGTTATATGAGATGTTTTGATACAGGCATAATAAGTGAAATAAGCACATCAAGATGAATAGGGTAGCCATACCCTCAAGCATTTATCCATTGAGTTGCAAACAATCCAATTATACTCTAAGTTATTTCAGAATGTACAGTTAAGTTATTGACTAGAGTCACTCTGTTGTCCTATGCAATACTGGATCTTATTAATTATTTCAATTTTTTTTTTGTACCCATTAACTATCCCCACCTTTCCATTAGCACACTACTGCCCTTCCTAGCCTCTGGTAAACACCCTTTTAATCTCTATTCCATGAGTTGAATTATTTTGATTTTTAGATCCCACCAATAAGTGAGCATGTGAGATGTTTTTCTGTGCCTGGTTTATTTTATTTAACATAATGATCTCCAGTTCCATCTATGTTTTTGCAAATGACTGGGTCTTACTCTTTTTGGGGGTGCTAAATGGTACTGCATTGTGTATGTGTACCACATTTTCTTTACCCATTCATCTGTTGAGGGACACTTAGGTTACTTCAAATCTTGGCTATTGTAAATAGTGCTGCAACAAACATAAGAGTGCAGATATCTCTTTGATATGCTGATTTCCTTTCTTTTCAGCATATACCCAGCAGGGGGATTGCTGGATCATATGGTAGCTCAATCGTTAGTTTTTGAAGAACCTCCAAACTGTTCTCCATACTGGTCGTACTAATTTACACACCCACCAACAGTGTAAAAGGAAGGGTTCCCTTTCCTCCACCACCTTGCTAGCATTTGTTATTGCCTGTCTTTTGAATAAAAGCCATTTTAAATGAAGTGAGATAATATCTCATTGTGGTTTTGATTTACATTTCTGTGGTGATCGATGATGTTGAGCATCTTTTCATGCTACGTCGCTACCTGGAAATGGCTTCCCATCAATTGTTTTCATGACTCTTGCCTCTACCCTCTGCAGTATCATCCCTTTTCCATTTTGCTCTTTGGCCTCTTTTGAAGAAGGCATTAGAAAATATGCTTTTTAAGGGAGCAAAACAGATTTATGGGCACGTTTCCTGCCTGTAGAAAGTTGGAGATTACCTGAATTTTTTAAATCTTATGGTAACTACCCCTTTTGTTAGCTTAGGGTAGTCACATTTTTGCTAATTGTGACCTCTTAAAAATTTAGTTAATTTTCTATATATTTTATTCCACTCATCTCTTTGTGTCACAAGCTGCCCCTGCAGTTTTTAAAAAAGACATTTCTTGCTTTCTCTAGGCTTCATTGTGGGTATTTTGGGTCCATTAAGTTTCAAAGGAACAAAGTCTTTAAGATTTTTAGGAGTCTTTTTATCTGGTTGAAACGATATAATAGATGCCCCATTAATTTTTTCATATCTCTTAAAGAAAGATGTAAGTACTACATCCTTGATTTTGTTTTTACTACTGTCTTAGTTTATTTTGTGTTGCTACAACAGAATACCTAAGACTAGGTAATTTATAAAGAAAAGAGGTTTATTTAGCTCACAGTTCTACAGGCTGAGAAGTTCAAAGGCATGGTTCTGGCTTCTGGCAAGGACTTTTATGCTATAGAATCATAACATGGCAGGGAAAGTCAAAAGGGAAGGGTGGACACATGTGAAAAGAGAAAATCCAAGGGGTATCCTAGCTTTATAACAACCCACTCTTAAGGAAACTAATTTATTCCCATGAGAACCAATTTAATCTTGCCAGAGGGGGTGCTTACTACCAGGACAATAGCACCAAGCTATTCATAAAGGATCTGCTACCATGACCCCAACACTTCCCATTAGATCCTATCTCATAACACTACCACAATGGAAATAAGGTTTCAAGATGAACTTTTTTGGGAGGAAAGCAAACCATATCCAGTCCATCAAAATAAGTAATATCCAGTCCATAGCAACTACCAAATTTAATCAAATGGCCACAATCTTGATTTAATATTTCCCCAAGGCTATATCATAATTTGATAATATTTAACTCTCTGGAGATAGATAGAAGTAGCTTTATTTTTCAACCTAGCAAGTTTTGGGTTATTTGTATGCCTTCTAAAATATGCTTGTAAACTGAGAAGTTCTCTTGTGAATTTATCTTTGCTTTATAGTGTCTCATTTTGCAAAGCAAAAATTACCAGTTGAAGCTTTGAACATTCTGCCTGGAAAACATATTTTTCAAGAGGACAAATTCATTAGGTAGATTCTCTATCTTCCATATTATAGTTGGTGGCAGTCTTGTGACTATATAACATAGACATTTATTTTAGTGTCTTGTATTAGTTCCTTTGCCTTTCTTAAAGACTCAAAACATTTTCTCACCCTCTATCATCTGACCCCAAACCAATACATACCATTAGTGAGAAAAATCACATGGCTGAGCTCAACGTCAAAGGGAAGGGCAATATATTTCAAATATAGCAGGAGAAAATACAAATTCAAATGACAAAGACATGGATACATGAGGCGAAGAGTTGAGGCAATAATACATTCTACTACATTCTGTTCATGTGGTGAATTACATTGACTATTCATGTTAAATCACACTTGCATTCCTATAAGCAACATGATTTTATCCTGACAGATTATACTTTTTGTGTTTTGCTGGATTCAATTTGTTAATATTTTAAAAGTTTGAGTTTATGCTACTGAGAGATTTACTGATTTTTTTTCTTTCATGCCAATTTCTGGTATTAATATGGTTTTGGCCTCATAAAAATGAGTTGGAAATATTTTCCTACCTTTCTATTTTCTGGGTCCATGTAAGAATGGTATTGTTTCTTAAACAATTGATAGAGTTTATTAATAAAGCCATGCATACCTGGAGATTTTTTGGTTGCAGGAAGGCTTTTAAAATATGAATTGAATTTATTTAATGCTTATAGGTCATATACCAGTTAAACTCTTACAGTTTGCCTTTTATTGTGTGCACTTGAGTCCCATCACCCAATTCTTGAGACCTTATTGGGAAGCAGCTGATAATCAGTTTCAGGTGCTTTTTATCTGTTAGGAGCTGGCTTTTCCCTGGTGCCAGCTGTGACTAATTATTACTTTAGCGAGGCAATTAACAACCAACTGACCATCACCTGATGTTTGCCCAATACCCCTCGTGTATGTGGGCGGGGGAGCAGCTGGAGAAGCCCTCTCTTGTCTTGCTCATACCCGACTAGTTACCCACTGTAACATTTCCCCTCTCAAGAGTCCGAGACGTGAATTCTTTGAGGAAAATGGATGAAGGTCAGAATTCTATAACTGCTTTCTTTTGACATAGGGGTGGTGGTGGTAGTTTGGTGGGGTTTGGCCTGTTGCTTGCTCTCAGGGCAGGAGGGGCTCTATTGATTGGTGAAAGCAGTATCTAGCCAGGTCCAAGGAAGACAGGGGCATGATTTCCCCTCTGTCATGTCTCATTTATGGACAGTCTAGGGGTCCCCTGTAGAAGAGTAACTCGACTATTAAGAGTATGGTATCCCTCACTGAGGATCATCTAGAGCTTGATGGCCTGAAGTCAGGAGGAGATAAATTGGGTTATTAGATTTAGAAGAATGTCGAAATAAGGGGGTGAAAACAACTCTAAAAATTTCCAAAGTTGCTGACACCCCCAGGTAGCTGGTAGCTATAGTCATGCCTGCCTGCTGAGACTGGGGTTGCTAGCCAATTCCAGTATGCACCCAGGATTAGAATATTGATCCAGGTTTTTATATTACCCATCTCTCTTGTTTCTTCTGAGCTGCAGACAGAGCTCACTAGTTGGGTCACAAGACTAAACAGGGTTAGTCTAAACTGAAGCCTGTCAAGTGGGAGCAGATAAGGGGGTTATCTACATATTGTAGAAGTTATACCCCCTCAAGAGATTGCTCAGTTAAGATTTAGTAATTCTTTCAACCAGGCCTTTACATTCTAGGTGATATATTTTGTCACACCTGTGCTATGGCAATATTTTGTGGTGATATTTTTTATTATTTGCTTTATCTTACTATTTTCTTCCATTATATTTGCTGTTTGCTTTTAAAAAAGAGTTTCTACTGGTTTCATTTTGATCACACATCTTTGAGTTGAGATTTTCTATACCAATGATTTGACAGGTAGGTCCCAGAGCAATATTTCAAGTTTGTAGGCATTTTCCTTATGTTACTGAATTTTGATGAATAATTATTACTAGCCTTTACTTTTACCCAGATGATAGACATTACAAGCTACAGTCTGCCTACCATTCAGTTTCTTTTCTACTTTTAGAAAAAATCAGCTACTTCTTGGAAGTATAGCTTATCTGTATGATTGCATATATAATTTTTTCTTCTGCTTATTAGAACAAAACTGGGCTAACTGAAGCTCTCATCTCTAGCCTGCTTGCAGTTTTGTTAACTTCAGTTTGTTATCCAAGGGAGTATATATGAGTACATATCAAGGTGCACTCTGGAGATGTGTACCTTCATCCTTTTCCTACAGAAGTTCAACTCATCTTAACTCCTCATCATAACCCCACCACATTCACACTGCTTTTGAACAGCATCAATTTTTTTTTATAAATTTCGGGGGAGATTCATTATTTTAATTTTTCAAGAATGTATTTCGTTTGTGTTCCCTTATTTTCTTTATTGCATTTACCTTTCTTTTTGGCTAAGGAAGAAGGTGAAAAATGCCAGTTTTATAATATTAATCATAATTGTGGACTGGGCTGATATATTTTTGATTTTGCTTAAAGTAACCTCTTGTTGGTATGTTCCTGAGGTCAGTTCTTGTCCTTTATTCTTATTAATGTGCATTTGGCCTCAGGTGAATTGGGATCAGTTACTTGAGTATCTGAAGAAATCCAAATATAATTTTGAAAAACACAATTCAAAATGAGTGTTTCAGTGCCAAAATTCTTCTTGCCTATGAATTATTCTTTTAATATCTAAATAGCTATAAGATAGAATACAAATATTTTATAATCATTAAGGAAAAGAATATTTATAAATAAATGATTAAATATATATTAGTTAAGTTTCCACAGTATTCCCAAAATTATGCATCATAACCCTGAGAAGGAGAAAATGTGTATAGATGGTACCCAACAGATACAATGATATGGTACAATATCTCTTGGCATTCAGACTAGTTTAACTGGATTCTTGTCTCATCTCTTCCTATGTAAGCTGTGTGGCTTGAGCAGGTCACTTAACCTTTCTGTGTTCTCATTTTTAAAAATGGAGACATAATAGTAATTTTCTGATATAGTTGTTAATTAAATGAATTAATGTATGCGAAGAGCTTACAAGAGAATCTGGCATATAGTAAACTTTCAATAGATACTATTTTGTGAAGATGGACCTTATATAGAGCTGTTCACGAGTCCAAATGAAATTGTGATGTGTATACATTTATGTATCCATTTTCCTCAGCTAGATAGTATTTCTGTATGCATGGAATGGAGAATAACTTGGCAGCCATATTTTCATAGTTTTTTCCTTTTATTAAACTTTTAAAAATGTTATTACTCTACAGATATTTGCTCAATTTATCACAACTTAAAGTAATTCTGACTCATATTCAAGTGGGCTTTATTCAAAAGCAGAGATCTTATGCCAGTCAATCACTGTATATGAGGAGTTGATTCTCTAGTATCCAGAAGATGAAAAGATCTTTTTCTTATCTGGGCATATCTACATTATCTGCCAACAACTGCTACCACACCTGAAGGACTCAGCTTTGCTTTATCTTCTTCAAGAAACTTCCCTAATTCCTGTGGGACTGAGTTTCAGAATACTTATCACACTTTTTTCCTACCCTCCACTAGCTTTCGGCTACAAATAAAAGAACCTCCTGATAAACTGGCATAAACAATGAAGGTATAATATATTGCACGAGCCTAAAAACCACATAGAAAACTGTTAAGTGCAAGCTCAAGATAATTCCTTTTCTATACTTTTTAAAAAAATTAACAGAGTGACAATTTTATTTTCAGAGTCTGTATGTTCAAATTTTTAAATGCATGTTAAAGAATCCCATTGGATACTACTGACATGTAAATGAATTTTGTAAAATAGCACTGCTATTTCTTTAATGTCCAAAGATATTTCTTGAAATATTTTGGGAGCTTTGATTTCATTATAAAAGTTACTCCTGCATAGAGTTAAAAACTACTGGGATGAAAGGGCTTAAAGTAAAAGTTATCTCCCCTCATCCACACCCATACTCCCAATTTTCACTCATCAGAAAGGCAATTTCTGTTAATAGTTTCTTGTATATCCTTTAAAATGGCATCCTTTTAAATATCTTTTATATATTGCATTATTTCCCTTCCAGCCTTTTATTTTTTCATATCAACCACCCCAGTTCCATTGCTCATTTGTATATTCTGAAGTAAGCAGACTAGAAATCACTTTTGGTACCTCACAGAGAAATTGGCCTTCTTTGTTAGAATATGCTTACTGAGGAAAAGTGTGTGAATTAGCAAGACTCCGTTCTGAAGTGCTAACCCACATTGCATTATAGTTTTAATAATGATGGTTAATCATAATGTATGTTTGTGCATTTTTGTGACTACATCACTGTCATTTCACCCCAGTGCTCTTCAGTATTAATAACTGTGACAGTGACAAGATGTGCTAAACAGTCATAGATTTTATAAATGATCAGCTGTCTTCAGTGGCAAGTGGTATTTTATATTTTGTTTTAGCACAAAGGATATCAATAATAACTATTCACTAAGACATATAGAGCCAGATGCAGAATTTTTAAAATGCTAGTCATATGATAGATATATATGCTGGAAGATCGTGGGAGAGAAAAAATGACTGAGGCTAATGCATTTGAAGCTACTATAATATATTCCTTCATAAAGTATAACACTCTTTAAGGTAGGACTGTTTTGGATTTCTTCCAAAGCCATTTATTTCTAAAGAACGATAAGAACCTTATTAAGAAGGGCATATCCTGGGCAATATAATTATGTCCTTTTAATTCTCTCTAGCTTACTTTTATCACACAAATTTCCTCAGAGAATGTTTTATGCAGTCTTCGGGAACTCTCATAGTATGTCTCCTACCTACTACACCCAAAGTTTTAGTAATTGTTTACATCTTAAGTTACTATGTTAGAATTTCATCTTTAACTCCAAATAAACAAGGTGCCTTTCACCTTAATTAAAGGTGAGTTGAATTAGTTGGGAGTTTTGAGCCCCTTAAATCTCACTTCATAGGCTGAGAAGAAGGATGATCCTAGTTGGATATTATATCGCTTCAAAGATAATCTCACAGGTAGCGTTTTAGTGATGTCCTTGATTGATTTATAGTTCTAAGAGACTTTGGTCATAAACAAGGAGTTTGGCAAAGAACACCAAGTAAAAACATCTTAATTTTTTTGATGATAGGAGGAACTTTTCTTTTGAAGAATCTCCCACACCCAAGTTCTACTGTATTTGACTGCTTAACTTTCTACTTTGGAAAGATGGCATCTCTTCTGTCATTATTTGAGCCTTAGGTTTGTAAATATGCTCTATTAGTGGCATGGTGGTGGAGCCACATCACAAGATGGCAAAGCAAAGTGCTGTGATGACTCACAACCCTGACACCCTGATTTGGTCTGTTTGCATTATTTTAGAGCAAATAATTTAAAATGTAATTCACAATGTAGGGCGGTAGAAAATACTGCTGTGAAATCTGAAACAATTAGAGATGTCTCAGCTTCTACAAAGACTGTCACTGCTTTCATATAGCTATTCTGGGTTTGAGATATAGTAGGCATTTCTTTAAAATCTGTAATTCCATTAGGGGCACACATGATTCCTTTGAGAGCTTCTTTCCTGTTATTCATTTAAAGGCCATCTGATGAATCTTTCAAAATGTACCTTTGCAACTATATTTCTTGAGAATTTACCTTGCTATTTTTTAACTCATTGTATAAAGTTACTTAAAAGTTGATGATATTAAAAAGGGAGAAAGACAGCTGAGTAACTCCACTCTCTTTTAACTCTGATTAAGGATAATACCCTATAGATTACAGTGTGCTTTAGCCAGTTTTAGTAGTTCTTTGTATGAGAACTTATTGTCACAGCAAGTTTACTTATTAATTCCGTCTCCTTATCTTGAAAAGTGTACATAGAGATTCTAAACCCAAGTAGTCTGGAATTCACTATTCTTTTAAGTAATATAAAAGTTATTAAGAAAATGTGTTTATATGTTGACCCCCTTTTATGTTTCTTTATTCAGAAGTTTACTTTTTAAAAAAATATTTTTAAGAGCAGCTTCAGGCTCACAGACAAATTAAGAGATTTTTTCCACAACACCTCTACCCTGCACATGCAAAGCCTCTCCCATGATCAATATCCCCCACCAGAGTGGTAAATTTGTTATACTTGATGAACTGCATTGACACATCTTAATGTCCTGCAATGACACATCATACAAAGTCCATGTGTATAATAGAGTTCATTCTTGTTGCACATTCTATAGCTTGAAAACAATGTGTGATGACGTGTATTGATCATTATAGTATCATATAATTTCAGTGTCCTAAAGAATCTTCTATGCTCTATAGCCCCTGACAGCCACTGATCTTTTTACAGTTTACATAGTTTTGCATTTTCTAGGATGTCATATAATTGGAATTACATAGTTGTAGCCTGTTCAGATTGGCTTATTTTACTTAGTAATTTACATTAAAGTTTCCTACATGTTTATTAATGACTTGATAGCTCATTACTTTGTAGCACTCAATAATATTCCATTGTTTGTATATACTACAATTTTATTAATCCATACACTTACTGGAGAATATCTTGGTTGCTTCCAAACTTTTGAAAATAAAACTGCTATAAACATTCATGTGTAGGTTTCTGTGTGGACATAAGTTTTCAATTTCTTTGGGCAAATACCAAAGAGCACGTAGTGCCAAACTGTTCTCCAAAGTGGCTGTACCATTTTGCATTCTCATCAGCAATGAGTGAGTTCCTGCTGCTCCATCCTCTTCAGCATTCGGCACTGTCAGTGTTTAGAGTTTGGTCATTCTCATAGGTATATAGCAGTATCTACACATACTCATAGGTGTGGAGTAGTATTTCATTTTAATTTATGTTTCCTTGATTACATATGATGTGGAACATCTTTTTATATGCTTATTTGCCATCTATATACCTTCATTGGTGAGGTATCTATTAAGGCCAGAGTGTCCAATTTTTCGGCTTACCTGGGCCACAGTGGAAGAAGAAGAACTGTCTCGGGCTACACATAAAATACGCTAATGCAATAGTTGATGAGCTAAAAAAAAATTAAAAAAAAAACATAATATTTTAAGAAAGTTTAAAAATTTTATTTTACTGCATTCAAAGCCATCCTGGGCCACAGGCTAGACAAGCTTGTATTAAGTTGGTACAGAAGTTATTGTGTGTTTCTTTTTTTCCCATTAAAAGTAAGTAATGGTAAAAACTGCAGTTACTTTTTCACCAACCTAATGTCAAGATATTTAGCAATTTTCCAATTGAGTTTTTTAAATTGAGTTTTCCTTTAACAAGATATGCCTTTTGCAAATGTTTTCTCCCAGGCTGCGACTTGTTTTCTCATTATCTTGACGTTTTCTTTTGCAGAGCAGTTTTAAAAATTTTACTCAAGTTCAGCCTATCAATTATTTCTTTCATGGATCATGCATTTGGTGTTGTTTCTAAAATTCATCACCATACCAAGGTCATCTAGGTTTTCCCCTCTGTTATCTTCTAGGAGTTTTATAGTTTTGCATTTTACGTGTAGATCTATGATACATTTTGAGTTAATTTTTGCAAAAAGGGTGAAACCTGTATCTAGATTCATTTTGCTTCCTGTGGATGAGCAGTTGTTCCAGTACCACATGCTGAAAAGGCTTTCTTTGCTCTGTTGTATTTCTTTTGCTCCTTTGTTAAAGATCATTTTACTGTACTTCATGTGGATCTATTCCTGGACTCTCAATTCTGTCCCATTTATCTGTCTGTTCTTTCACCAATACCATACTGTCTTGATTATTGTCGTTTCATAGTAAGCATTGAAGTCAGGTTGTGCTGCCTTTGCTTTTAGCATAATAATCACTCATTTGTAAAACCAAGCTGTCAAGTTGCTATCATGGAGATGGAGAACTTTTCTGCTAATATCAGTAGTGGCTGGAGTATCACTTTTTTATTATTCCCCCCTTAATGTGTCTTACTTTCTAGTTGGTAGGAGGCCTATAGTGAAATAGTTGTTACAATAAACAGATGTTTGCTTAAATAACATTAACAAGGAGTATCTGAGGAGGAAAATTAAGAATACAGGGACTTTTATGAGATTAAACTGGAAGAAGTGCTGTGCCCCACATGAGTGGGAAAGGGCAAAGTCATCAAGCTTCGCTCTGTTTTTGTGTCTCTGATACACACACACACACACACACACACACACGTCCTTCTTCCCAGATGCACATTTGCTTTGTTCTTTTCTTGTCATAGATTGGCTACTCATGCTTAATCCTCAAGTCCAAGTCTATCTGGTCCTTTAGTTGAAATTTTCTTGCTGGCTAATGCAATCTCTGTGACCCTATTTTGAGATTCCGAGAAGAATCATCTGGTACTGGAGTTCAGATACATGCTGAATCCAGAGCCCACAAGTCTATAGTGAAAAGCAGTCTGAGTTCTGACACAGGTGACCAGTGTAAGGTCTTGAATATGTCAGTTCATGTCCCTGGGTTGCAGTTTCAAGATCAAGTCAGAGGGGGGACAACAAAATTACTGGGAGAGTCCTGAGCCAGACAGACCAGAGTGTAGGAGCAGGCAGGGATAAACAGGAAGGTGATTCTCTCTCTCGATCCCTGCTCAGAACCTTTTGGGGCATCATTTTTGGTATAGTCTTCAGAGACTGTACCAGACACAGAAGATAAATAATTTTAGTTTTTTATGTGTGCTTTTTTTCCCCACTCCGTACCCTTTTAACTTTCACTCAGTTTGTTTTCTTTTCCTGCCTTCTTCATCTGCCTTTTAAACAACAGTCTGAGGAGTTACAAAGATATAACCTGGCGCATGCATCAGAGACCATAAGGAAAGGCTGGAGGGCAGGAAGAGGAGTCATAAGGCTGTTCCAAGACTGGAAGGCTGACTCACAGTATACATGGGAGTCAGCCTCCTTGTTCATTTCTATATTAGCTATTATTAGTCTTTTAGAAATTGGCAAATGTCAGTTTTGACTAACTCTGTTTTGTTATTGCTGTGATAATATAACTCTATCTCGTTTCTAAACTATGAAAATGCAGTTTTCTAAAATAACCAATGTGAGTTATTAACCAAAATGAATAATATAAGAAATGCTTTCTACTAATTTTAAAGATATGGTAACCCAAGCTGATAATATGGTATTTTGGACTGAAAACTGTTAATGTCAATTATTAGAATTTAAGGAATTTAAGTTGCTAAGAAGTAAAGGCCGCCTGTAGTATCAGGGACCAACCCATCTGTATACATTCTTTGATATGCTTGTTAAAAAATCCATCTCATTCTTTTATGATCATGCTCTGTACTTATTTCCCTGAGATAGAATCAACCTCAAAGTTCCAAGCTTTGTGGATAGAAGTGATTTCAAAAGCAGAACTTACCAAAGGGTCAGAGGATGACAGATGCATTTGCATTTATGTCTTGGCTCTTGAATGCCTAAGTCCACAAATTTAAGGGCCTTTCAAAATCTGGCTATATGAATCTTTTTAGAACGTATGCCCACTTGAATTCAACTCCATTCAACTGTACTTTCTGTTCTGTTGTACCGATGTTCTGATGCTTATTATATATCCAGTGAAGAACCGGTGGGTGGAAAGGGAAATTAAATGGTAGGGATTTTTAAAGAGGAGTATGCAGTCCTTGTCTGTATCCCTTTGCAACATGTAGACAAGGCCAAAGAAGCCCAGTAAAAGTGCTTTTGATTAAACAAAGAAGACAAGACCCCTAGGCTTGACTTCTCTTCAGACTCCCTGTACTTCTCCTGTACCTGGGTCTGTTTTTCTGTCCAGCTCATTTCAGTTGGACGTCGCTTGGTTCCACTTGTGCTGTAGCACCACCATTTTTCTTATTATGTTGTGGCTATTTCTGAGTTCCATACCTCTTGCTTGATTTCATACCTCTAGCTTAAGGTCCCTCTCCCAGAGTGGTGTTCTTGATCCCTTGCCTGGGTACGATGAGTTTGGGCCCGAAGCTGACAGAAGCTTGCTGTATTTAGTAAATGCACATTTTCTTTCTTTTGTTCTAATGTTTTTGTTTGTTTATTTGTGCTTTTGCTTTTATTTACCAATTAGCTAGATGTTCTAATGTAATCCAGTTTACATCTACATTCTTAAGTATATAGTCTAAAGACACATATGCCACAGAACAGAAATGTGTGCTTAATGTTTATGGGCCTTCTGAAAATGTTTCTTCTAAAAAAAATTCCTGGCTGGACACAGTGGCTTATGTTTGCAATCACAGAACATTGGGAGGCCAAAGTGGGAGGATCACTTGAGCCCAGGAGTTTGAGACCAGCCTGGGCAACATAGTGAGACCCTGTCTCCAAAAAATATCCTATAGTGCCGGGCGCAGTTGCTCACACCTGTAATCCCGGCACTTTGGGAGGCTGAGGTAGGCAGATCACAAAGTCAGGATATGGAGACCATCCTGGCTAACATGGCGAAACCCTGTCTCTACTAACAATACAAAAAATTAGCCAGATGTGGTGGCACACACCTGTAGTCCCAGCTACTTGGGAGGCTGAGGCAGGAGAATCATTTGAACCTGGGAGGCGGAGGTTGTAGTGGGCAGAGATTGTGCCACTGTACTCCAGCCAGACAACAGAGCAAGACTTCATCTCCAAACAACAACAAAAAGTCCTATGGAATTTAATATTATACAAACGTGTTTTATTTTTTTTCTCAGAATAAATATCAATACTATCACTCCCAAACTTGTAGCTTGACAATTTATTACTCAATTAATGATGCAAAGAAGCTCATGTCTTAGTTTCTTTATAATATGTTCTCATTATAGTACACTAATGTAGACTCAATTACACTCCATTCCATGATATGTTAAATTATGTGATAGTACACATAAACAGAACCAAAGACAAAAACCACATGATCATCTCAATAGATGCAGAGAAGGCATTTGACAAAATTCAGCAGCTCTTAATGCTAAAAACCCTCAACAAACTAGGCATCAGTGAAACGTATCACAAAATAATAAGCTATTTACGACAAACCCACAGGCAATATCATACTGAACAGGCAAAAACTGGAAGCATATCCTTTTAAATCCCGCACTAGACAAGGATGCCCTGTCTCACCACTCCTATTCAATATAGTATTGAAAGTTCTAGCCAGAGCAATCAGGCAAGAAAAAGAAATGAAGGGTATTCAATTAGGAAATGAGGAAGTCAAATTGTCTCTATTTGCAGATGACATGATTGTATATTTAGAAGACCCCATCATCTTAGCCCAAAATCTCCTTAAACTGCTAAGCAACTTCAGTAAAGTCTCAGAATACAAAATCAATGTGCAGAAATCACAGGCATTCCTAGACACCAATAAGAGACAAACAGCCAAATCAAGAGCAAACTCCTATTCACAATTGCTACAAAGAGAATAAAATACCTAGGAATACAACTAAGATAGGATGTAAAGAACTTCTTCAAAGAGAACTACAAACCACTCCTCAAGGAAATAAGAGAGGAAACAGATGGAAAAGCATTCCATGTTCATGGTTAGGAAGAATCAATATTGTGAAAATGGCCATGCTACCCAAAGTAATTTATAGATTCAGTGCTATCCCCATCAAGCTACCAATGACCTTTTTCACAGAACTGGAGAAAAAAACACTTTAAACTTCATATGGAACCAAAAGAGAGCCCGCATAGCCAAGACAATCCTAAGCAAAAAGAACAAAGCTGGAGGCATCACACTGCCTGACTTCAAACTATACTACAAGAATACAGTAATCAAAACAGCATCGTACTGGTACCAAAACAGAGACATAGACCAATGGAACAGAACAGAGGCCTCAGAAGCAACACCACATGTCTACAACCATCTACTCTTTGACAAACCTGACAAAAACAAGCAATTGGGAAAGGATTCCCTGTTTCATAAATGGTGTTAGGAAAACTGGCTAGCCATGTGCAGAAAGCAGAAACTGGACCCCTTCCTGACACCTTACACTAAAATTAACTCCAGTTGGATTAAAGATTTAAACATAAAACCTGACACCATAAAAACCCTAGAAGAAAACCCAGGCAAAACCATTCAGGACATAGGCATAGGCAAGGATTTCATGACTAAAACACCAAAAGCAATGGCAATAAAAGCCAAGATAGACAAATGGGATGTAATTAAACTTCAGAGCTTCTGTACAGCAAAAGAAACAATCATCAGAGTGAACCGGCAACCAAGAGAATGGGAAAAAGTTTTTGCAGTCTACCCATCTGATAAAGGGCTAATATCCAGAATCTACAAGGAACCAAAACAGATTTACAGGAAAATAACAAACAAACCCATTCAAAAGTGGGCAAAAGATATGAACAGACGCTTTTCAAAGGAAGACATATATGAGGCCAACAAACATATGAAAAAATACTCATCATCACTGGTCATTAGAGAAAGCAAATAAAAACCACATTGCGATACCATCTCACATCAGTTAGAATGGCGATCATTAAAAAATCTGGAGACAACAGATGCTGAAGAGGATGTGGAGAACTAGGAACACTTTTACACTGTTGGTGGGAGTGTAAATTAGTTCAACTATTGTGGAAGATAGTGTGGCAATTCCTCAGGGACCTAGAAATAGAAATTCCATTTGACCCAGCAATCCCATTACTGGGTATATACCCAAAGGATTATAAATCATTTTGTTATAAAGACACATGCACACATATGTTCATTGTGGCAATGTTTACAGTAGCATTTGGAACCAACCCAAATGCCCATCAATGATAGACTGGACAAGGAAAATATGGCAAATATACACGATGGGATACTATTCAGCCATAAAAAACGATGAGTTTGTGTGCTTTGTAGGGACATGGATGAACCTGGAAACCATCATTCTCAGCAAACTGACACAAGAACAGAATATCAAACAGCGCATGTTCTCACTCACAGGTGGGTGTTGAACAATGAGAACACATGGACACAGGGAGGGGAGCATCACACACTGGGGTCTGTTGGTGGGGAGTAGGAGAGGGACAGCAGGGGGTAGGGAATTTGAGAAGGGATAACATGGGGAGAAATGACAGATATAGGTGATGGGGGGGTGGAGGCAGCAAACCACCTTGCCATGTATGTACCTGTGCAACAATCCTGTATGATTTGCGTATGTACCCCAGAACCTAAAGTACAATAAAAAAATGTGATAATGAGACTTCTATACTTTATTTATCCTATCAAACATTTAAAAGATTCATATTTGGATATTAATATTTATATACCATAGGTGTTTATGTACAGTGCTAATATTCAAAATGTAGGCAGTAATATGATTAATGTTATTGTATTTTTCTTTTAAAGTAGTTTATATCAATTGATAGATGATGTTACATGCAGCTTTGCGAGTAAAAAGCAGAGAAAACTGGATCGTGCATCCTTTTTGCTATTGCATTTATCCATGTAGAATGTGAAATCAGCTTTACTGTTTCATTTTTATTGATTTATTTCAAATTAAAAAAAAATCCTAGCAATCTGGTCAAAGAAATTGAAGCAAGTTTCTTCCTGACAAGGACTGGATTACACTAAATAGAGCTTATTATGCTGTCTAGTCTGCCCATGGCCATATCATTCACAGCATTGACTGTCCAGTAGTTATAATTATTTGAACTTTTCTATAGTGAGAATGCAAATTGCCTCTTTGAAACACTAGAGGGTGGTATTTGTAAAGCCATTTAGGACTATGGTGGTGCTGACTTCTGTGAGATTATTTGTTCAAATTGTCTTTGAATGAGGACAATGCATATACATGTTTTCAAAAATTCCTATGAGATGAAGGACTATAAACTGTCATTTAAGTGCAATTAGTTCGACTTTCAAAAAAGTGAATCTATCTATATTAATCTAGTAATTTTTTCCTTTGCTTGGCACTTTGATGTGATAGACTTTGGCTTATAGCAAAGCAAGCTTGTTTTTCACTAGAGAACTTTGTAGAAACGTGTATCCATTAGTGTTTCAAGACAGCAGCATAAATATCATCAGATTATTAAAGAAATAAAGGCCATTTCATAAGGGGAATGCCATCTGTTTGCCTACCTGTCCTGGAGAGCTGAATATGTAAAACCACATATGCATGAAACCAAAGAAAATGAGTCACAGATTGTTGATAATAGGATACAGGCCATTGACTTTATATTCAAAACACCTAAATATATTTAAAGCTTTTTGCTTCTGAACCTTAGACCTCGTTATGTTAAGCCACTGTGCTTTCGAGGTTGATGTATTGCCATAATATAACCTAGCCTGTTCTAAATAACAAATCCACAAATGTATTATTTTTTATGCTCTCCATTCTTTCTTGCATCTCAGATTTTCCATCTAGAGTTACTTTTATCTGAAGTACATCTGTCACTTCCTTTGATACATGTTTATTAGTAGTACAGTACTTCCCCTTTATTCACAGGGCGTATGTTCCAGGACATCCAGTGGATGCCTGAAACCACAAATAGTACTGAGCCCTTGATACACTATGTTTTTCCCTATACCTGCATATTTACAATAAAGCTTAATTTATAAATTAGACACAGTAAAAGATTAACAACAATAATAAAATAGAGCAATTATAGCAATGTACTGTTACAAAAGTTATGTGAATGTGCCCTCTGTCTCTCAAATGTCTTCTTGTCTGTACTCACCCTTCTCCTTGTAATGATGTGAGTTGAATGACTATGTGATTGAGATGAATTGATTGATGGAGCAGGATGGCAGGAGGTTTCATCACACCACCTAGAATGGCATGCAATTAAAACATTATGAATCGTTTATTTCTGGAATTTCCCCATTTAATATTTTCTGACCATGGTTCACCGTGGGTGATGAAAGCTGTGGAAAGAGAAACACTGGGTAAGGGAGTACTCTACATACTTTGTTGATCTTTACATATGTAAAACCCAGATGACTAAACTGAGAGTGCTTGAATCCCCACAGCGTTTGCATTTGCTTTTGCTGGAGCCAGGCGGCGTTCCCTGTCTGATGCTCCTCCAGCCCCTTCTACCATCACTGCTTCAATCCTAAAATGTTAGGTTCTGCGTTTTTAACTAATTAAAACTTTTATATCAGCACTTTTAGTTTTAGGGTAACTCCACCCCTTACATGTTTGCAAAGTTTACCTAGAGTTTACAAAATCTTTCAGCACTGGACCCTTGTCACATTAGTGGGTAAAGTACCAGGCCCAGTCCTTCTCCCTAACCACTTTATCTTTTTGCTCTGCGTCTTTGAGGAACATTACATATGACTTCTCTCTGGGCTTCACTTGAGAAACAGTGCCTCAAAAATTCATAAAGCTTATGAAGTTCTAAAACCTCAGAATTGAAAGATTAGACATTTTTGCCTATCTTATGTTATTTTATTTTGATATGCTAAATTTATTGATTACTTCCTTCTTGAAAAATTTACAACCTATACAGAGAATAACTCAGATCATTTTGTAAAATAATTTCAATTTAAAGATGAGGAAATGTGAGCTTATTATATTAATGTGGCTTGCCGAGATCTCACAGAAACAAACCCAATGTGGCTTGCTATGTTTTACCTGAGAGAAAGTAAGAGAGAGTGATCAAATTTAGGCTTTAGACTGTTTGCCACTGAGTAGTAGCCTCTTTACCTCAATACTTAGTTGATTGAAATCTAAAAGATTCCAGTAGCCTTTAAATGTCAAGGAATATACCACTGAGTTAAACATATACTGGAAACAAGTTTCAGAGGGTGTTTCAATTTTATAGAATTAGTTGTTTCAAAAACTAAGGGAATCAACTTTTATACCCCCATACTAGTAGTGACCATGACAGTGTCAGTAGGGGGCAGCCAGCTCCTAAAATTTGGAAACAAGCTTCCTTCTTGTCTTTTCTATTTGTCTTAAGGTTTCCAAATCAGGTTTTATAAAATCAGGTTTCATATAATACTTTATGAAATAGTGATACTGTTTGGTTAAATAAATATAGTAAGAATATTTCGCTTTAACTTCAGCTATTCCAAAGCCAGCTGGTACACTGAAAATCAGTTCTGACACTAACCACCCAGAGTTAGTGTCAAACTAGACAAGTTTAAGGGCAGGGTCCCCAACAAGACCACCCCCACTTTAGATGCCAGGCACAAGTTATGGGGGTTCTCAGGTGACCTACACTTCTGATTAACTGGGTATAAAGTTGGGGGTTCCCATGACTCCCTTCAGATGTAATAATTCACTGGCATGACTTGGAGAACTCAGAAAAGTGCTGTATTTATGATTACAGTTTTATTACAATGGATACAAATCAGGAAAACCAACCATTGAAGAGTTATATAGGATGAGATCTTGAAGAAAATGAAGATGTGTTTTCTCTCCTCATGGAATCAGGGCATGTCACTCTCCTGGCACATTAATATTCTCTGGCATAGAAAGTTCCACTGACCTTTGATGTCCAGAAATTTTATTGGGGTTTCATTGCATAGGTATGATTGATTGAATTATTGATCACATGTTTGAAGTCAATCTCCAGCCCCGCTACCCTCTCCAGAGGTTAGGCTGATATCACATAGCTCATAGTTCTAACATTTTAATTGCCTGATTAGGTTTTCCAACATGACCTGTTTCTATTATGAAGCTGTCTAGGGGCCAACCATGTGGTGCCTCCTTGGCATAACAAAGATACTAATAAAACTCTGAAAATTTCAAGGATTTAGAGTTTTCCTCATAGGAATCAGGAACACAGTTCAGTAAAATTCCTTATTTTACAAGAGAATCACACAAACATACATGTACTTACCTTTGCCAAAGAACATTACTGCTTAATAATAATATTCTAGTTATCATTATTATCTGTTGCTATCTGTCGCTAAAGGACTAAAAAATCCTGTGTCTGTGATGTACTGTAGAATTTTTCTATGGAAAATATATACAGAGAGAAATTCTCAAGGAAAATGTGAGTCTATTTAGACAATATATAAAGACTGTCTTGATTAAATATTTTTAAAGTTTGTAAATTATGAGCAAGTATGCTCTAAAGCCTGGGATTATATTCAGCTCATATTGATGATAGGCACTGGGGAAAATGAGCAAATTATAGATAAATCAACAGAGACTATAAAACTGCTGAGTGATTAGTAATGTAGCATGTTTAATTAGACATAAGGAATCTATATTCATGTTTTTTTGGCTCTGTCCCTAGCTGGCTATGCTATCTTGAAGACCCGACTGCTCTCAATTTCTCTATTCCATTTCCTACATGTATAAGTCCTATACAATTATTGTTATAATAATTAAAAATACATATTCTTACTTTTAAAATGTAGAAGTCTTTCCATTTGATATATAGTGTCCAAGTGGGGCTAAGGCCATAACCTCTTAGGATACTGGCACCTTAAGCTGGCAATGGAGTTCTCGATTTCAGTGCCTCAGAGAAAAGTAGTCTGAATATATTGCACAAGAGGCAAGGGACTGGAGATCACATTTGATATGGTGTGGCTCTGTGTTTTCACCCAAGTCTCATGTTGAATTGTAATCCATGGTGTTGGGGAAGGGGTCTGGTGGGAAGTGATTGAATTGCAGGGGCGAACTTCCCCTTTGCTGTTCTTGTGATAGTTAGTTCTCACGAGATCTGGTTAAGTGTTTGATGCCCCCCCCCACTCCCCTCCTCCTGCTGCCACATAAGACATGCCTTGATTCCTCTTTGCCTTCTGCCGTGATTATAAGTTTCCTGAGGCTTCCTGAGCCATGCGGAACTGTGAGTCAATTACATCTCTTTTCTTCATAAATTACACAGTCTCAGGCAGTTCTTTATAGCAGTGTGAAAATGGACTAGTACACTGTGAGTCAATTAAACCTCCTTACTTCATAAATTACTCAATCTTTGGTAGTTCTGTGTAGCAGTGTGAGACTGGAATAATACAATATTCCCCTATATTTAAATGAAACCTGTAAAACCTCTATTTTTTGTGTCTAATTTTGCATTAAGAAACATCATTCTTATGAATGTGAAGGGAGAAAGCAGAAAACCTGAAATGATTAATAATTAGTCAAATACTGGGTATTGACTTTAGTTCTAAAAAGTGAAATCCCTGAAGAAATATAAAACATGCTTCTGAGTTGTGAATCCTTAAGAACTGAGCTGAAACTACTTAAATATTGCCCAAGAAGAAAGAAGATGTGGAAGAGAGAAAGCAAAGTAAACTAATGGAAAATAAACACACCAACAAAAATTACAAAGCATATAAGGAAGTCTGACTCCATGATATGGATCCTCTGCCATTGCAAATGAACACATAAATATAAAAACAACAAAAAGTAACAAAAGAAAATAATTACCTCTCAAAAATAGAAAACTAATTAAATAATATAGAAGTACTTTAAACATGTTTAAAATTCTTAAATAAATGAGAAAATAATATCCATAAAACAAAAGTAGGGGTTATTGAAACAAAAACTTGTGAATCATGAATCAATTAAATTCTTTATAATGAAAAAGTTAATAAAGTGGAAATAACATTAAACATGAGAGTTGAGGAGAAAAATTGTAATAGAGAACTTTAACAATTGCTGTGACTACAGTCTGAAAGGAAATATATATATATATATATATATATATATATATATATATACGCACACACACACATACACACACACATATGTGTGTGTGTTTATATAATGTGTGTATGTGTATGTGTGTTTGAAATTCAGAGAAATAAAACACAGATTTAGATTCTCTAGGAAAATCAGAGTTTCCAGAGAGAAAGAGAAGCTAGCAATTTCCAAAATTGAAGAGTGAGGTAAGTCTTTATTCTGAAAGAATACTCTGAATGCTACATATAATAAATGAACAAAATATCAGATAGATTGGACCTTATGTCATTAGGATTGCAAACTGTTAAATGAAGCAATGGTGAAAAACACATATTTTTGGACATGTAAAGACTAAAACATATTATTTTCCCTTGAGAATGTAATTGAAATAGAAATTTCTTTAAAGGGTATATTTTAGCAACAAAAAAAATTAATCCTGAAGAAAAAATTGTGATACAAGAAAAAATGTTTAGCAAAGGCATTGATAAAATCATATTGGAAAAATAAAAAGTAATGACTACAAATATAATTTTTTGAATATTTAAAATAAAGAACTAACACTGTAGTCAACAATTAGATGAAAGGTAGAATAAATAGCTCATACTTGCTATGTCTTACCTGAGAGAAGACTAGAGGCACAGATTAAGTTTCAGATTCTGTTAATATATATAAAGTTAAGTAGGAGTGCTAACAAATTTTAAGGGGAAATGCTAGTAAATAATAAAAATAGAAACTCTTCCAATCCCATAGTAGGCAGGAAAGAAAAAACAGGCAAATATATAATATGATAATAGAAAATATAAAATAAGATGATTGAAACTTGTTCAATTATAAGTAATCACAGTAAATTTAAACTTCAATCTATTATATGAAAGAAACTCTAGAAGCAAACAACTATAACTTATTTATAGTTGGTAGAACCAAAATAAAGTGGCACAGGGCTATGAACAGAATGTTTATCACCACCCCCCCAACCTCTCCCAGTGCCAGTTCATATGCTGAAATCTAAATCTCCAATATGATGGTATTTGGAGATGGAGCCTTTAGGAGGTGTCTTAGTCTGTTTGGGTTGTTGTAACAAAATTCCATAGATTGAGTGACTTATAAACAACTCAAATTTATCGCTCATAGTTCTGGAGGTGAGGAAGTCTAAGATCAAGGCATCAGCAGATTTGGTGTCTGGTGAGGGTCTGTTTTCTGGTTCATAAGTGATACCTCCCTGCTGTGTCCTCACATGGTAGAAGAAATAAGGTAGCTCTCTGGGGCCTCATTTGTAAGGGCACTAATCCCACTCATGAAGGTTCTGCCTTCATCTAATCACCCCTCAACGACCTTACCTCCTAATTATCATCATATTGGTGATTAGGTTTCAACATGTGAATTTTGGAGGGACACACACATTCAGCCTATAGCAGGAAGTAATTAGGTCATAAAGTTGTAACCCTCATGAATAAGATTATTGCCCTTATAACAAACACGAGAGATGTTTCTTCTCTGCTCTCCACCATGGGAGGATCCAAGAAGATGACCATCTACAAACCAAGAATCAGGCCATTGACAGACAGTGGATCTGCTGGCACCTTGACCTTGGACTTTCCAGCTTCCAAATCAATGAGAAATAAATGTTTCTTGTTTAGGCTACCCAATATATGCCATTCTGTTAGAACAGCCTGAATGACATTAAAACACATGAAAGATTAAAAAGAAGGGAGTGGAAAATAATCACTACTGCCACCTCCATGCTACTCTTGCTACTTTCACAATCATAAGTAACATTTGTGGAGTGCTTACTTTATCCCAAACATTATTCTAGGATCTTTACACATTAATCTCATTCATTCTCATTGCCAGCTTCAAGTAAAAAGTGATATAACAGTACTAATATCAGGGAAACAGAGTTTATGAAAATAACATTTCCTCCTTAAGCCATTTTAACCCTATACTGGCTATGCTATTGATAAATATAAAAGGGATTTTTCTGAGATGCAAATCTGATCATATCAGTTATTTTGTTCAAGGCTTTTATTTTCTACATCATAAATAATAAAGGCAATTAAACTTCCACAGCACTAACTACATCTCAGGAAGTCTCCGACTACTTTGTATGTATATGTAGCTCATTTAAACAGCACACAACATTATGAGGTGGGAACTCTTTTAATCCCATTCTTCAGATGATTAAATGAGGGACTAAAGTATAATTTTCCCAAGCTTACACAGCCATTAAGTGACAGGGCCGTGAGTTGAATCCAGGAGCACCTGGCTCTAGAGATCATGCCTTAACCACAACATTACATCACCTATTTTAACAAACACTTTGACTTCTAAAATTTTGTTTTTGAACTCTTACATTTTGTCACTGTGTTTCTCATCAACTTTCAACACACACTGCAGTTTATCCATAACAATTTATTAAAGTTACAATTTCTGCAATTTCGAGCCTCAGCACCTTTACTAGTGCTATTTTCTTGGGCTGAAACAGCCTTTCCATCTTGTCTGCTTACGAACACCTTTCAAAATTCAGCTCAGGAATATTATCTTCTTTGAAGCCTTCTCTAGTACTGTGGATGAGAATCAAAACAATAACAAGTGGGAAGAGGTACCGACCAAATGGAATAAATGCTTTGATCAATTAGAAACAATGCTGGGCACAATCACTGCAGCAGTTTGGACTGTGAGTGATTGTCTCTCGCATAAATGGAAAATAACACCAGGCCAAAGAGAAATTTTTCTCAGGCCAAGTTTGATACGCTTGTGACTCAAGCAAAGAAAGGGGGCAGTGTATCAGAAAGGGATCCTGGTGCCAGCTTCTGCAGGGGCTTAGCTCTTGTCATTTTAAGGAAGCTGAGGCATAAAAAGGATCAATGTGCAGGCATGTAGAGGCAGGGAACTTTTAGCACCTGTGCAATTTGACAACATGCTTCTTCATACATTGCGTGTCTCAGGTTAAATTTCCACCTCTGGGTGCAATGACATCATAGCGAGGAAAAACTTAGTGAAAGGTCAGCACTAAAGGCCGTCTTGTCTTTAGCTGGCTGGATCTGATTAGGTTTTTATCAGGAGTGCCAGAGTCCTGCTTTAACAACCTTGGGAGAAGTAACTCAAGAAGGTAAATGGGTAGGTTCTTTCCTTCCTGGCTGGGAATTCAGCTTGGTCAGCTAAGTTAGGAGGAGGCATCTTTCTGCTACATAACTTGGATCAGCTTGTTAAGGGAGGCAAGAAGGTAAGAGAGGGAATGTGCCTGGACATGTGAGGCTCATGTGGTCCTGAAACAGGAAAGGTTCCCTTGCCTTCCTAGCAGGGTGTGCAGTAGGGGTATGGCTCCCTTCAGTGCCCCGCTGCTCAAATGTTATGGGAGCGTACAGATGGGCAGGCTGTGGGGCTGTGACCTGATGGCAGTGTCTGGGGTGAATGTTTGCAGCTACTGAAGACCCAGTGGGTGTCTGTCACAGGGTGCTGGTTTAGTTTGCAGTCTATAGGTGGCTTGTGTTAACCAGCTCAGGAGGGCTTTCTGTATCCCAGGTTCTTGCCTTGGTGTCCCCAAAGAATCATTTCACACATGGACTTGGAGAATGAGTGCAAAGTTTTATTGAGTGGAAGTAGCTCTTCCATGATGGGGGAGCCAGAAGACAGTTGTTTTTCCCCTGGATTTGGGCTGCTCCACAGCCCCAGCTCTTCTCTGACTGCCCTGGCCAAATTCTGCCTCATCCCACAGATCATATGGGCAGCTGGTGTCTGTCAGTGTGATCACATCGGCAGCCAGAGTCTGTCAGTGTGCTCTTCTGTCTGCATGCTCCCTTGACATCCTTTCATCCTCTAGCCGCTTGTGTCTTCTTCCGCTGATGTGCTTCTCTCAAGGTCTGGCCACCCTTGTCAGCCTGCTAGGGTATCAGGGTTGTTTTTTATAGGCACAAGATGGGGGGGTGGCAGGCCAGGGTGGTCTTGGGAAATGCAACATTCAGGGAGGAAATGCCACCTAGATCCATGGGGGTGGAGCCCTAGCCAGGGACCACTCTCTCCTCTGCCCAGCACTTCCATGCCCCTCTACTGAGCACTTCCCTTTCCTTCCTCCGTATCATTTAAAGGAACCATGTTCTTCCCTTCCCAGGACTTACCTTCTGTATCAGTCTTGGTTACCATGTCTTTTGTCTGCCAGGACTGAGTCTCTTCCCTATATTGTCTCACAACTAGTATGCTCTTTGGTGGTATGGGCAGAATATTGGACCCGCCTGGCACCCTCCATCCCTCTTTGAGCAGAACTGGTTCATGAGTCCACTGTGCTCTCTATCACTTCATACATAGGTGTTATAATAGTACTAGAGGTCAGTCTTCCCCTGGAGGCAATTAGCTTCTTCAGGACAAGAACACTGTCTTTTTCATGTTTATATTGCTGGCAAGAAACACAGTACTTGGCATGTACTTAGTGCCAAATAAATAATTGTTGACGGCGTGAAAGAAGGAATGAAATCACTTATGCTTTCTAGGGTCTTGGTTTCCTTATTTGATACATTAAGAAATTTGGAGTAATTGAAATATAAATTCCTTCCAAAAAATCTAAGTGAAATGAATTTTATAAATTATGTCAGCTGACAGGGACTAGATGGTTTCCCCACAATAGTTCACAAAGAAAATGCTCTTTAGTGAGACATTCTGAAATAATTAATATTTTCAGCAGTATCATTTGAACCTTATCAAATCTACATTAGATACTTTGGAAAAGGCATACACTAAGCCTCCCTTCAGCTAATATATTATTTTTTGAAAGAAAAATGTGGTAGAAAACACTTCCAAAAAATATTTGGTTGACATTTCATAGAATGAATTTATTCCTCTTTAGTAGACTTTGAAAAATTGGTGGTTAATTAAGATATCAAGAAAAGTGGCATAGAAAGTGCTTATAATTGAGCTATTCAGATCCATAGCAGCTTGAATAGATTGAAGGGGTCATGAAAACTGTTTTGCCCTTTTCTTTTTTGACATTCATTCATTTGTCATTTTAATGAGAATATCATCTAAAAATTTAATTTTCGAGAATGTCAAGAGTCAGAATTTAAGAAGAGACGACAAGATGCAAGTAGAGAAAGTAACAATAAACAGAAGAAAGCGAGATAGGAGAGAGAGAAGGGGTGGGTAAAAAAGTGGAAGAGCGTGTCTACGACTGGATCCAAAAATAGGGAAGGGCTTTTAAAGTTAAGTCCTACTGGAAAAATGCAGAAGAGACGTTTTAACCATAATGTAAATTGGCATAGGAGGGCAGCGGGTGAAAAAAAGGGCACAGCCTTCTATCTCATATATGTGTATAAATAAGAGTCTAGCTTATTTCATATAAGCAAGTTGTTAAATGTGTGAATGAAATTAAGTATTGCATATTTTAAACAGATTTGGGACCAGAAAATATTTACCTGTCTACCTTTATTTGCTTGAAAATTTAATAACACAAAATCTCTCTAAAGACACTATGGTTTACCACTGCCCACATTATATTCTTTTTGTCATCATATACAAAGGAAGGTAATTTCAAAATCCTGAAAATAAGCTAAAACAGAATGGGGAATCATCATCAGTGAACGTTTACACAGTAGTCTGATTTTGCAGAGTTAAATTTTTAGGCCCATGACATTTTTGTTTCAAGGTACATCATAATTATGCTTTAAAAATTCTCTTTTAGACAAAAACATATTAAGCTAACTCTTAATTGGCTGAACCAAAATTTAATGGTCAAATTGGCTTTGGCAATTAAGTGTTAGATTAATAATTTAATTATTAGATTATAATGTTGAACCTCAATTTGATAATTAGAGTACTATGTTGAAATATTAGGCTCTATGGCTTTAAAAAATATTAAGTGGTAGCTATTTTAATACATTCCGTGGTATGATATTCCACCTTGAAAAAGATTTAATTTACATTGGCAAGCTATCTTCTAATTTATAGCTTTTCACATTTAGAATAAAATAGAACTAAGTTGCTAGTTGTTTACTAGTTCTCAGAATTTGGTAACTTTCATTGCCACACAGTGAAAAAGAGAAATGGAATTTATACAAATCATTTTTCTCTTTTCCCTTTCCCATAATTTATTCCTTGTCACATTAATTTTTTTCAACATAGTTATATAAAAGCTACGTTGAGAATAACAGAGACCATTGAGCCACATACGTCAATTTGTAACTTGAATATCCCCAAATCTGAGACGTGGATTTAACAGGTCGTAGAGCATATTTACACTTGACAAAGTCACTATTTTTGTTGTTGTTGTTGTTGTTTAAGTGTTTAAAGGACATAACTAGTCTTTTGAATTAGACTGTTATTTTGACAGTATCTAGTGAATGCTGTATATCTTTTAAAACAATCTTAGCATATAAATGCTTCTTCAATGAAAATTCAAAATCTAGACAAATCGATGATGAACTTCAGTGCTGATCAACCAAATGAACCACTTTTCCATTGTGAATTGGTTGCCCTGCTGTCATAAAGCTCTGAACAGAAGCCTTCTAGTATTCATACCCTATTCCACAGAGGAATGTCATGATAACACTATTTAATTTATATTGGGCTGTAGAATGCAATTCCAAGAATGGGTACTGGTCGTAGCTTTCTTTGTGATGCTTCTAGGTGTGAAGCAATGGTATCTTTGTAGCTGTCAGTCGTGGAAAAGTGGAAGCTGTTTGCTTCCTATACATTCCCATTTTTATTTTATTTTAAACAGCAATTGGTTTGCTGTTTCTAATTAAGATGCCATCACCCAGAGCAATTTGAGAAGAGCAAGTCATATTCCTGTGAGTTGCCTTTTGCAATGGCGGCAGTGTAAATAAAACTGAAACAGCTTTTTAAATGATTTGTTTCAAGTGTAACAACTCAATGAAGTAAAATAATGACAGTTTTGCTTTTGCCAAGATAGAACAGGCTTTGCTCTCATAATACATGTGACATAGAGATATTTTTCTTGTGTTCAGATTTCAGGAAATAATATACTGAATAAGTCATATGTAAAATATGTTGTAAGCACAAAACAAAACTCACCAGAAAATTCCTGAATTTTAGAATTCCTTAATATTGTAGCATGAATGAATGAAAGTGAAACTGTTATATTGTAGGATGAGATGATTAAATAAAATTTTAGGGATATTAATTTGGAGTGGGGTGGATAGGACAAATTGGAAAGTGGTTCAGATAAGTCAGGGAGATAAATTAGGAAACTAAGAATTTTTGCTGTTTAGGCTGAGAAAATAGCTTTAGTAATAATCTAGTGGGGCTTTTGTTTTGCTGGTGAGAAGTGAGGCCCAAGAGAAGTTGTCTTGACCACAGTTAATCAGTCACAGCATGATTTATCAATGTAAATTTCGTAATGCCACTTCTGTCCAGCAGGTGTTTTTATTACAGTGTGCTACTTCTAAGATTTATTTCTGAAAATGAACAATTTTAAATATCTGATATTTCACTAACTTGTGATTGGTAGGAGAGAAAGACTCCTGTATTGGAGAAATTGCCTACATTTTCCTGTTTGTTTTTTTTAATAGGAATAAGAAAGAAATTACAGATTAGGATTTAGGCCACTTGGGGCGAGTCTCAATTTTTACCAAAATTTTGCTGATATTTGATGAAAGTTTCACTATTATTTACCATGAATTTCAGGATTCATAAAATAGAGATTACCATAATCTTCAGGAACTTCAGGTCCACAGGCCATTTCATGAGAAGCATTGGCATAGCTGGTAAAATGTTTAAAAGTAAATATTTGAACACAATCAATACCACAGCCTCTATTTTCTGAACTCCATTTGGTCACATGGCCCCTTATATGGGTGGCATTGGAGTGACCACAGGCATTTTTTACTTCACCCTAAGGAAAAGTTAAGTTGACAATAAATTTAAGTTTGGGTTTAATGGAATTGTAATTATTTGATTTGTAGTCACATTGTGTACAGGTCTTTTCTAGCTATCCAAGTGAAGGAATGGTTTCCAATAATTATTCTACACCCCTTTGAACAAACAGACTCAATGACATTAAACAACAAAGTGGTTATGAACACTGTTAATTCAGAGTTTTCAGAGTAGTTACAATACAACAGAACTTGAAATGCCCTAAAATATTACATGTCATATAAATTTTAGAATCTTATTGCTCATTTACAAAAGAAACCTGACAGATAATTCACCGAATTTGACAACAATTTAAAGAATTTACATGACAATGAATTGGGAAGCTAAATTGTCAGTAACAGATAACAACTAACTTGTCATCAACCATGCTAGAGAAAACGCTAAATTCCTTTCCTTTTCTCTTTATAGAAAATATTAAATTAATATATATAACAGGGTAATAAGATCATGTATTTCAAAATATAACCAATAAGCATGTAAGACAGTTAACCAATAAAAATACTGTTTTACTTTTTTTGGATTTTATGATGTTTGCTCACTTTTAGGAATCCAGATACATAGAGCTAAGGGAAAGGGAGACTAGGAATCCTGGACATTTTCTCTCATCCCTTTGAGGATTGTTCTCAGATAAGGGTATATGTATACACACATACAAGGTTATTCATTGAGATATAGGCAAAAATACTTTGACATCTCTATATATTTTCTTAAAAACATTAAATTTCTTTATATACTTATATTCACACATAATTTTACATGGAATTAATGTTACACATTTTCTGTAGTCATTGTTTTTACCTATTTTTTCTTAATTAAAATTTTATCACAGTTTGATCAGGGAAGCATAACAACTTTACATGATATAGAAAAAAGATTTATTATAGAAATTAGACCCAATGCATTTGTGGAAGCTGCTGAGGAAGTCAATAGAGGGCCATTACCACTGCATATGGTATGAGGCTGAGAATTATGTAGGCTAGAAGGGTCAGTAGTTAGGAAGAAAAGTTGGAAATGAAGCAGGGAAGAGTAGGAAAAAATTACAAATGATGAAGCTTAGCTAGAACCTGTGAAGTGAAACTAGAATCCACGTCTACCTTTTACTGCCTCTCATCTTGGCTATATGTTTGACCTACAAGAACAAGCTGATGATCTTCACCATGGGGTTGCACAAGTGCCTGTCCCAGGACTCAACAAAACTGAAGAGAAGATGCCTTGGGAGTTGATGTAGATGTGGGTCTGGCAGCTACCCCAGACCAGCAAGGTGAAATACTAGATTAGCTACACTGTGTGCAAGCTGGAATAGCATAAGGTACTGTAGTGGTACCCAGCACCTATATCCACCTTCATAATGTGACGGCTGCTGCTTCACTTTTGCCTTTCAAATATAGGCAAATCTGTCTTGTGACTAACTCTAAAATGCAACCATACCAGAAAGCAATTCTGAGAAATGTCTTTCCAGCTTGTGTAAATTGGCACATTTCTCCATTGACTAAAGATTGTTGGATATATTTTCATGATTGTTGAATATTCAGATATACTGCATAAGAATTAATATTTTATCTTTTTTTGCCACTAAGAATAATGCAGCAATAAACATCAATAACCTATGTCCTTATATATTACTGATAGTTTTATTTCTGTAGGATAGAGTCCATAAGTGGCTAAACCAACTAGTAGACATATTTCTTTTAATTTTAATAAATGTTGAAATATTTTTTTAAAGACTGTATAAGTCAATGTTTTTACCCAAAGGCTTTTTTTTTTCAACTATACTAATTTTCCTATAGCTATGCTAGTTAAGTAATATGATACCCTTTTTTAATGTATATCATTTCAATAGGCAAATGCATTATCTCATTTTTAATTTTTATTTCTCCATGTATGAGATTTTGAGTATGTTTTTATATTTGAGATTTCAGTTGTATTTTTATAATTACTGGTCATTTAGATTTGTTATTTTGTTAATTGTTAATTCATATTTTTATTCATATTTCTATTTTTTGTCTTTGGTCAATTTATGCATGTTATATTTTATTGTGTAAGTACTTGTCATTGCAAAATTGTTTGCAGAAATAATCCAAGGTCTTTTATGATGTTTTCTGTCTCCAGAGAAGGCTTGTGTTTTCATCTTCCAGACTGGCACTTCATGGTACCAGCAATGCAGAATTGTTCAATTCTATTTCAAGAATTGACATGGTCTAAACCTCAGCTTCAGTCTACACTAAGGCATAACTACTTCTGCTTTATATTTACTTACAAGATTTAGTATTTTACAGCTTTCTACTCTAATTTTGAACCCCCTATCCTGAGAAGGCCTTCGACAGGCACTATTCAATTTTTTACCCTCTTTGACATTTCTTTTGAAATCTGCAAGAAAAAAGCAACTCCAAATTTCTGGACTCATCTTCCTAAGCTTCTGGGTAAATATTTGCTGTTTTGTTAACTCTCTTAGACTTTTGCGGAAAATTTAAAAAATATGACAGTGAGCTTTTCTACTCAGAGTTTAGGCCAGATTACTTGATCCCAGAATTTGATCATCCAGAACTGAAATTTTAATGACACTTATGCTTAGAATGATAACATTATTTTAGAGTTAGAGTTTTTGAGCTGGTCCTCCATAAATATCATCCCTCTTCTTCATTTGAGATAGCAACATCTTGGGAAATAAGGTGAAGAGTAAAAATATTATCTAAGATATTTTCTTTATTAATAATGGAGTGAAACTTGCAGAGATAGCTTAGCATAAGAGTAGACTCTGCCTGTTAACTAAATCCCAGAATAAAGCAGATGTATTCCGCTAGTTATAGGCCATGCTGGACACAGCAGCCTCCTGGAGTTGTAGACTTTTCTGACTGTGCAGCTGAACAGATGACAACTACAACTTTGTACATGTTGGCCTGGTTTTTAGTCAGAAACCTGTCACCTGCTAAACTGAACAGGGATGACAGAGGCTTGATGGTGTTTAGAGAAAATCTTTTCTCATGGACCCCAGAGAAAATGAATTCCTCCTAAAGACAGAATTGCAGCAATTTAATTTCATTAATTGAGAAAGGACCCTCAAGACGGCTAGTATTTATATTCATATACAGCTTAGTATAAAGAGCTATGTGCTTTTGAACTGTTGGATATTCTTAAATACTGAATGTACCAATACCCTGTGCTTCAACTTTATAAATTGTGTGGCTTTGGATAAAACATTTAACTCCTTTGAATCAGTGTTTCTTTAGTGGTATATAACAGATCATAACCTCTTTTTATCTTTTTTTAAAAACTCAAATGAGGTGATATATTTAAAATACTATACATATATTAGGTATGCCTTTGTAACAAACCTGCACATTCTGCACATGTACCCCAGAACTTAAAGTATAATAATAAAAAAGGAACTTAGTCATGTAAGCAAACACCACCTATACCCTAAGAACCTATGGAAAAATAAAAAATAAAAGATAAAAAAATACTATACACATGTTAGAAAATGCTCTTAGTATAATTTTTGTGTGTATGTGTGCATGTGGCACTTGTGTATGTGTTTATTTTTAAGGCTTTCCTAGTGTGGCCTCCTGCGGTGCTTCTTCTCATTAGGATGCTTGTTTGTCTGCCCTCTGCCCTCCTGCCAATGCTAGAGGGGCCTCCTTCAGCTATTTTTAGTGGAGCCACATCACCATCTGCAGGTAGCACAGGCTGTCCGACCTTTATTATCTAGCTTTTTATTTTTTCCCCAAGCACAGATGAATGGCAGGTGTTACGGATCTTTTCTAACTTAATATTATGTTTCTGGTGACAGTTTTCCATCTGAAAACTTCTCCCAGTCCTCGAAGGTTACTTCCTTCTATCAAAATATATCCTTTAGTTCTCTGACATGCTAGCTTTTTAAATCACTGCTCGACTCCAGGTGCTTCAATGGGGAGCTATCTGCAGATTTCATTTTCTCTGGTGATATTACGCTTTAACCAAAATAAAAGCAGAGAAGTATCTGAATATTTTATATATTGTATATAGTTGCACTACCGTCTACCCCAACCATATCAGACATTTCCTCATCATGCTTCTGTGAATGTCATAGGGAATTTTGAAATATGATTGAGATTACTATTAGGTTAAGCCTAGCAGAGTTGTTTTTATTTTTTTTCTCCCTGAGAAATTGTCATTACAATGTAAGACTTTAACAGAAAGCTTTTGTATGTTAGCTCTCTTTGCTTATAAATTATGGAAAGAAAACATTGAAAATGCAAGTACATGTGCACAAGCAGCCCCAACAACACTAAACCAACCCATAGTGAATGAAGAATGCTCTTCAGAGTCCTACCATGTTAGGTGGAAGTGGTTGCTCCTTTAGACTCCTCCCAACTCGTACCAGTCACCATATTAGGCTGCCCAGGGGAAGGTATGGCACACCTTTGGGAAGTTTTCTCATAAACATGTGCTTAATTCTTGAGGCAGACTCTGCAGATTTGTGGTGTTCCCTCTCTGGGAAACTTTCTCCTCACCAATACTCTGTTTTGCAAATTCTGGCAGCCTGTTTTCTCAGAACTTTCGGCTCCATCTCCTCATCTCATGGTGCTTTGTTTCTGGGTTCTCTTTTCTTATGCCATGATCTGGAAACCTTCTCGAACTGTAACCTGGGCAATGCTAGGGCTCACTTTTCCTCATCTTTCAGGGATCATTCTCCTTTGTTGTCTGATGTCGAGTGTCTTGAAATCCATGACCTCATACATTTTGTCTGGCTTTATTTTATCTATTTTTTGGTTGTTTCAAGAGGCAAGGTGACTTGGTCTCTGTTATTTCATCTTGGATATAAGTGGAAGTCCTTGGAGTATACTCTTGATTGCTTCTTCATATAATTTACTTTTACAAGAAAGTATTTCCTTACAAGATCCAATTGTATCTTACATCATCCCTTCATCAAAACAAAGCTTTGCCCTTGATTCAATCCTTGCTCTCCTTTAAAAGGAGAAAACGTCACACACCCCATCTGACTTATTTTCATTTTGTTATTGCTACAGATATTTAAAATTGAGTATAAGAATATGTTTTACTTAATCTCATCCTGTTGAAAATGGTTTAGAGTACTGGTGTGCAATTTAACTTTCTGATGATGGAAATGGTCTGTATGTGTACTATTTAATGAAGTAGCAAATAGTTACTTTAAATAGTTACTCATCTGGCTAATGGCTACCATATTGGACAGTGCAAGCATAGAGTTTATGTTTTCTAGAGGTAAATAGCAGTTTAGAATGGTGCAGCTAAAATTTATCTTCTATACCAATCTTTTAAAAGGAAATTAATTCTAATTATAGAATGCATCACCATTGTTTGGGGTCAACGACATAGACTCCTCTATTCACTTCTTAACTATATATGTGATAAAATTTAAATTCTTTAAATTTAGTTTCTGAGACTAATGAAGCTAATCATACTTTGAAATAGATTGTTGTAAAATTTATGTGAGATGATGTGTGTGACACATAGTCACTGCTCAATAAATATTATTTTATCTTTCCCTTCTTCTGATATATTTCTTTCAAAAAAAAAAGCATTTCTGAAGGCCATGGAGTATTAAACCACTTACAGGTTATTGTTACATACAATAAATACCTTTCTTCTGGCTTGATTTGTGAACAGGAAAAATACTGTCTATGAAGGAAGGAGAGAAGTAACTTGATTACCTCAGAAGAAGTAGGATGCCAAACATCCTACTGTTTGCCAAAAGACAAACTGTTAACTTGAAACATCTTTGCCAAAAGACAAACTGTTAACTTGAAACGTCCATAGAGCAGAGCAGAAGGAAAAAAAAACAAAAAATAATTTAACCTTAAAAGGAAAGGTAGAGTCTTTTTTACTTCAAGGTTATGTGGGCACCGATGTGGTTTCTGAACGTCAACAAAATTTCTTTCAATCTACTGTTCCCCTAAGAACACTCCGACCACAACCATCTTCCCCCTGCCCCTCTGCCCCAACACTTCCCATTCAGCCTAGCAGAGCTGGAATAATACACTGACACAGCAGGTGCAGCCAAGGGCATCAGGAATAACATTCAGATCAGCAGCAATGACAATAAAAAGTTATTTAGCCTGTCTTTTAAAAATAACATCACAGGCCGGGCGCGGTGGCTCAAGCCTGTAATCCCAGCACTTTGGGAGGCCGAGGCGGATGGATCACGAGGTCAAGAGATCGAGACCATCCTGGTCAACATGGTGAAACCCCGTCTCTACTAAAAATACAAAAAATTAGCTGGGCATGGTGGCGCGTGCC
>NW_016107696.1:1617954-1686389 GCF_001604975.1 Cebus imitator
ATAACATCACAAATACAATAGAGTCTTAATGTCATTGATTTTCATTGTTGTTTTCTCCCTAACCAACTTGTCTGAAGTGGAATGTGACAGTGAGATCTCAACTAACAATGAGCTTCTCTTTTTATAATGCAGCCACTATTCAAGACTGTTTCTCTATTAAGGGTAAAACCATTAAGCCAAGTTTTCTGTTGGCAGCCATAGATGTCCATCAGCATGAAAACTCAGGGCTGCGTGTTTGCAAGTTAGGTTACCTTCAGATTATTCATTTGCCTCTTAGCTTCAGATTATTTATTGCTTAAAAAAATGAAAAGAAAAATAAGTGCTAAATGGGGGTTATAGTGCTGTACAGGATTGTTGTGTGAATAAATGAGATCACAAAAGCAAAAGGGAGACCTCAATGGGTCATACAGCTCTTATTATCTGTATCTATGACATTCATTAAACTAAGCTCCCCAAATCTTAGATGTTCAAGTGTCTATAAATGTCTGATTCAATTATTTTAAAACTTTAATAAATGTTGACGTTTTAAAAAAGAAGTTCTGAACCATTTTTCACACCTTGGAAATCATCACATTAACTTGAGCTGTTAGGCTAACTAGTTGGGGGCTGATCTAAATTAAAAAAAAAAAAAGGCTTTTTCTGCTATCACTGAATTATAAAGATGATGGCTGTATTAGAGCTCTTATAAAGTCTAGCCTCCACATCGCTGCTGAGCTAAATTTGTGTTAGCAGGTACCCAGTAGAGCACACACACACATTGAACTTCTTAAAATGTCAGAGAAAGCTCGAGGGTATCTTCCAGCCCATGCACTCCGTCTGCTCATGCTGCTACACTATAGACTCCAAGCAATGTGTGGAAACTCACACAGTCAGTGGGAGATGAGAAAATACAATGACAATTATTTGTATTAGAGCTTAAAATTTTACTGCAAAACAGAAAAAAAATTACTCATTTCCTCAATGTATTTAATACAATGAAATATTGTAAAATATTTCTGTTATCCCTGCATAGATACAATAGCATCTTGCAATAGCACAGTAACCATGTAAGTAAGACTCCATTTCTTTGGAAGACAAAACTCTATGGAAACAAATTAAAACCTGACAATGAAAATGTACTTTTAGCCCAAAGTTACCAGTTGGTAGATGAGGGAGAGGCTACCATTGAGAATAATCTCAATAAAGTATATACATGTGACATTATGGCAAGGATGTCATATGAATTTTCATTAAAGAATTATTTTTATACATTTAGAGGGTACGAGTGCAGTTTTGTTATACGGATATACTGTGTAGTGGTGAAGTCAGGGCTACTAGTGTAACCATCACCCGAAGATTGTACATTGCGCCGATTGGGTAATTTTTAATCCTTCATGCCCCCACTCTTTCACCTTTCTGAGTCTCCAGTGTCTAGTATTCCATTCCCTATGTCCATGTGTACAAATTCTTAACTTCCACTTATAAGTGAGAACATGTAGTATTTGACTTTCTTTGTATGAGTGATTTCACTTAAGATAATGGCCTCTAGTTCCACTCATATTGCTGCAAAAGAGATGGTTTCATTCATTTTTATGGCTGAGTAGTATTCCATGGTATTTGTACGTGTGTTTATCATTTATCTAATCATCTGTTCGTAGATGTTTACATTAATTCCATATATTTGCTATTGCAAATAGTGCTGAGACAAACATATGAATGTAGGCATCTTTGGTATAATGATTTGTTTTCCTTTGAGTAGATACCCAGTAGTGGGATTGCTAGATCAAATGGTAGTTCTATTTTTAGTTCTTTAAGAAATCTCAATACTGTTTCCATAGAAAACAGTATTGAGATTACAACAAAAATTTTGTTGTAATTTATATTTACAACAAAAGGGCATAAATTCTGTCTTATCTACATCCTGGTCATCATTTGTTATTTTTTTTACATTTTGATAATAGCCATTCTGACTGTTGTGAGATGGTATCTCATTGTGGTTTTAATTTACGTTTTTCTGATGATTAGTTATGTTGAACGATTTTATATGCTTGCTGACCATTTGTATATTTTCTTTTGAGAAATATCTGTTCAAATCTGTATTAGGGTTCTCCTTTAAAGGTACAGAATACACACACACACACACACACACACACACACACACACACACACACACACACACACAGACACAGGCTAAGGAGCAGAGAAGTCAGTCCAAGTCCCACAACCTCAAAAGTAGGGAAGCCAACAATGAAGCCTTCAATTTGTGGCCAAAAGCCTGAGAGCACGTGGCAAACCACTAGCATAAGTTTAAGAGTCCAGAAGCCGAAGAACTTGGAGTCTGATGTTCGAGGGCAGGAAACATCCAGCACAGGAAAAAGATGAAGGCTGGAAGACTCAGCAAGTCAAGTCCTTCCACATTCTTCTGCCTGCTTATTCTAGCAGAGCTGGCATCTGCTGATTAGATGGTGCCCACCCAGATTGAGGATGGGTCTGCCTCTCCTAGTCCATGACCTCAAATGTTAATCTCCTTTGGCAAAACCCTCACAGACACACCCAGGAACAATACTTTGCATCCTTCAATTTAATCAAATTGACACTCAGTGTTAACCATCACAATATTCTTTGCCTATTTTTTAATGGTGTTTTTTTTTCTTCTTCTTCTTGAGTTGTTTAGGTTCCTGTAGATTCTGGAAATCAGTGTTATGTTGCTGTGTAGTTTCCAAATATTAGTCTCCCATTTTGTAGGTGGTCTGTTCACTCTGTTGATTATTTCTTTTGCTGTGCAGAAGCTTTTCAGTTTAATTAAGTCCAATTTGTCTATTTTTGCTTGAGTTGCATTTCCTTTTGAGATCTTATTCATGAACTGTTTGCCTAAGCCAACATCCAGAAAAGTTTTACAGGTTTTCCTCCAGCATTCTATACTTTCATTCAACAATGATTACTACTATCTGATATAGCGTAGAGAAACATCTAAGCATGCACATAGTGGCAGTGGTGGCGCGTTGTTTTTTATAATATCCTTTTCCTCTTTCCTAAGAAAGGAAACCATGGCTTTTCACTGGGCACAGACCACCAAGAACAAAGACTGCATTTTCTAGCCTTCCTTCTACTGGGTGTGGTCATGTAAGCAGAAATTTTATATGGCAGATTCTGAGAGTGCCTCTGATCTTTATTGTTCCTTTTCTCCATCCCATTGCTTGAAACCTAATGTGATTGCTGGAGCTCTGGCAGTGATCTTGCTCAACTGAGGAATGGTAGATCAATGTCTCAGTTGGGCTTGAGAATCTACCTCACTACCCCTGGGCTGCCTATTATGAATTATTTTATACAAAATAATATAAGCTTCTGTCTTGTCTATGCCACTATTATTTTGGTTTTCTGTCATATTCAATTATACAAAATCCTGATTGATGTATACATCTACTCACTTGAAGTAAGAAATTATGTAATGTTTTTAAAGTCTACTGATGACAAATCAAAAGCTGTGAATTACTATATTTGTCTTTTTTTGTAATGTGTTTTGTTAGATGAATATGAGGAGGCTTGCTACTTTTAAACTAAGTGACATATACATCATAGAAGAAAAATTATTAAATGTTTAAGATTAACATTTTATACACTCTCAAATAAATGGACACATTTGTGCTGATAGAATGATTATAAAAGTAGAAAACTGCAGGTGTGGCAGCTCCTTATACTCTAATGTTCAAGAAGTCCTTGTAAAGTACAGCTGAAACTTGCACAAAGATTTTATTCTCAAATTAGCACCTCAGGGAAAATCACATATAGTCAGTATTATCCTTTGAGTCCTCTCACAATTCTCATAACATTAGAATGTATATAGTTTTGGGACACAGCCCTATTCAGGTTTATGGGCACTCAAAACATTCTTCATTTGTATTTGTGGTAAAATTCCTAATTGGCAGTGAACCCTGGAGAAGAAAATTTCAAACTCTCCTGCTTTTCTACAGGCTTGACTTCTGATTTGTATAATAAGCTTCTGATTCCCAATACACATTACTAGATTGTTTTGATGAAGATGAAACAAGATAGAGGAGTTGTATCTTAGCTTACAGCTAGGTCTTAAAGTCAGCTTAAAATGTATCATGTCTTTAGGAAATGCCAGCTTTACCTGCTATTGTATGTTCTATAGGTTTTAGTCAGACAACATCTTTCAAAACAGCATTGGTTAGTTTCCATACAAAATGCAAGTTTTATCAGGGTATATTTTTATTGTGAACTTTTCAAAATTATTTTTAATTATGTGGGCATTACTTTTTAATGTCTAACTTTAGTTTCAGGGTTTTAGTATAAATAATTCACCAAATATATTACAGATGAAGTAAGTATCCTGTTAACAATGTTTTAAAAAATAAAATATGCTTGCCCTGGTTTTGTATCTTGCCAACGTTTCTAAGTTAGTGAACAAACTCAACTTGGCAAGGCAGGAACGTTGCTGTACACTGTGGATAAAATCTCAGGCATGAACTTAAAGCTTTGTTTAGACTGACATGGAAAATATGATTCTTTCATTCTTTTAAAGATTCAACAGAGGGGAGCACTGAAGAAACTTTTAATTTAAAAGTAATTTTTAGTTGCGTCAAAATATTGTGGGAAAACAGTTTTTAAGATCACATAGTGCTGAGACAAAAACCATCAGTCTGCTTTTCCCTTCAAATCCCTAAGTGACTCTTCACAGGCAAAGATATTCAATATTTTGGTTGTTCCTTCTGATATTTAGTCTATGTATGTAAATACCATTGGCCACAGCTATCTGTTGATTCATCACTTTTAGACACTATCACTTGATTTCCTATTTTGACATGTTAGAATTTGGAATCATCCACAGTTCTTATTTCCTTATCATCATTCTTTAAATAAAATTTTGGTAAAACCCACACACACCTTTTTCCTGTTACAATATAAATATGGTTTTCTTTGAGCAAAGTTCTCTAATTAGATTTTATTTCCTGTACTACTTTCTGTATTTTGCTGGAGATGATAATCTGCTTATGGTTATGCTTATTTAATTATCTTAATAGTTAAATTTTATGCAGCCTCCAGGAAAACTGAAATTGTTTTCTATGCAATCTAACCTTGAGATCTTTTATTAGTTGCATTTTTGTTCTGTAGAACCAGCTCCTGGAACACTTTGCCCTCTGCTGCATCAGAGGGTTTTGCTTGCCCAGCTTGGTGAAGCAGTGGTATGACTTTGCTGCTATTCAGAGACTTCACTTGGACTCTTCCCTCTGTTGCATTCCTGGTTTCTTGATTCCCATGTCTTCCTCTTTACTAGTTTATTCCTGCATTTTGTTGAAGTACATGTTCCAATAGCTTCCTGAGAAATCGTGCATGGGAGATTTTTTTTGAAGTTTTGCACATTTTAAAATGGCTTTATTCTACCCTCATATTTGATCAGTTGTCCTGTGGCTCTGTAATTCTTGCATAGGACTTCAAAGGGAAATAATTGTTTTATTGTCTTCCAGGTGCCAATGTTTGTGATGAGAAATCCAATACTATTCTTATTTCTAATTTTTATTAGTTGCTTTATTTTTCTTTTCTGGAAACTTTTACTATCTTCTCTTTAGTTTGGGTAAGTGATATGTCAGTACCATCTGTTCTATGGAACTTAAATGAAATGAGATCATATAGGCCAACTTTTATTTGTTTCTATCAAAATTACCTGTCCAAAGTGTTAGATAAAAGAAAGAGAATGGGAGGGCTAAGGCTGTTATGTGGAATTAATTTACTTTCCAAACTCAATGTTGTTTCTTGGTAGTTAGTAATTATTCATCCTTCTTAGTTGCACTCAAAGAAGATCCCCATGAGCCTATACCATGCAGCAATCCCAGAGAACAGCTGCTTTCATTTTGCCATGAAGGGTTGCATGCATCTACAACAGCTAAATTTTAGTGACATTATCAAGACAGTGTGTATTCATCCTGGTTGAGATTCAGTATAGATGATGAATTTCTTATAATGGGGAAATTTTTAATTACAGTTTTTAAATTGTTGAAAGCATAGATATTAAATGCAAAAAACTAACAAAAATTTTTATTCATAATTCCAGAGATGATAAATATTCACAATGTGAACTATGTTATAGAGAATTTTGTTTTGTTTTTCATTTAAACAGTCTTTAAGGAACATTTCCTCATATAAATAAATATTATTACATGCATTGTACAACATGATTTTTAAATGCCTAGCACATTTTCTTTTTAAATTTACAGATAAAAATCATTTATATTTATAGTGTACAATATGATGTTTTGATATATGTATACATTGTGGAATAGCTAAACCAAGCTAATTAACATATGTATTACCTTATATAATTATCATATCTTTGTGAGAGTAAAAACAATCATCTGTCTCAGCAATTTTCAAATATGCAATACATTGTCATTAACTATAGTTATCATGTTTGTACAACATGATTTTTGATGGTTGCAGAGTGTTTCATTGTATGAATTTGCCCTAATATATACAACCATTTTCTTAGCCCTAAAGACTTCAGGGATCTTTTTGTTTCTTTTTACCATCCTAAATATTATGAAACCAAAAATGGCTCAAGCTTTATCTGCCTATAAATGAAAATGGAGTCACACTAGCTAACATTACCTTTCAAATTATGATGTTTCATAGCCCCTTCTTGCATGATTATGATTTTTATCTGTTTTTTTTTTTTTTTTTTTTTTTTTTTTTAGTCTTGGGGGATGTCTTATTAGTTTACAGGAATAAACACATATGTATTTTTTCCATTGAGCAGCTCCTAGGAATCCCTGCCACAGTCATTTGAGAAGTCTTGACTTTGCTGCTAATGTTGGTACCTCTTAAGCAAACACTGCTTCTCAGCTGCCTCTGTCTGCTGAACCTCCATAGATGCTTTGCAGTGTTCTCAGATCCTGCTACCAAGTGTTTTTGCAGGTAAATGAGCAGAATGTGACTGATGTGGTCTGGCTTTGTGTCCCCACTCAAATCTCATCTTGAATTTTAATCCCCATTTGTTGGAGGATGGACTTCATGGGAGGTGATTGAATCATGAGCGCAGTTCCCCCATGCTGTTCTCATGATAGTGAGTGGGTTTTTACGAGATCTGATGGTTTTATAAATGGCTTTTTCCCCTTTGCTCTGCACCTCTCTCTTCTGCTGCCTTGTAAGGAAGGATGTGTTTGCTTCCCCTTCTGCCATCATTGTATGTTTCCTGCAGTCTCCTCAGCCGTGCATAACAGTGAGTCAATTAAACCTCTTTCCTTTATAATTTTCCCAGCCTTGGTATTCCTTTATAGTAATGTGAAAATGGACTAATACAGTATCTTTCTCCATTTTGAGTTAGATTTTGTTTTTTATGCCCTAAGACACCAATGCTTATGCCCAGTCTCAACAAACATTTCCTGAAAGCAGTCTTTCAGTTTCTGGCTCTAACTCCTGTTTCGTAAAGGTAGAGGTTCTCTGTCTTCACCTGATCAAAACTTATATATGGAGCTTTTAGAAGATTTAGATGCCCAGGTCATACTTCAGACCTATTGACATAATCTTCCAGGTAGAACTCCAGTATGTATATTTCAAATTTCAAAAGTTCATCAGTTGGTTTAGTTATATGTAATAGATCCTCTCTGCTGCCCATGCAGACCCCTTTCACTATAGTAATTCCCTCTCTCAGCTTCTCTAAATGCTGTGGTTAATAGCTTAGACTTGTAGTCTTTTCAAGAGGATTGCCACTTTACCCAGAAATGCCAGGGTAGTTACACCAACACCATAAAAGATTTATTGTAGAGCACACTGTCATTAAAACTTAAGCACCTGGCATGTTGGTGGGAATGTAAGTTGTACAACCGTTTACTAATGAAAAATAGTATGAAGATTTCTCAAAAAATTAAAAATAGAATTACCACATGATCTAGAAATTCCACATCTAAAGGATATAAAATCAGTATGTCAAAGAATATCGACACTGCCATGTTTATTGCAGTGTTATTCATAATGACAAGATATGGAAATAACTTAAGTGCCCATCAATAGATGGATGGATAAAGGTATTGTGATACATGTGTGTGTGTGTGTGTGTGTGTGTGTGTGTGTGAATACTATTCAGCCATAAAAAAAGAAAATCCTGTCATTTGGGATAACATGGATGAGCCTGGAAGATATTTTGTTAAGTGAAATAAACCGGGAATGGAAAGACAAATAGAGCATGATCTCACTCATATGTAGAATCTAAAAAAGTTGATCTCGTAGAAACAGAGAGGAAAACAGTGGTTACCAGAGGCTGGGGAAGTTGGGGGAAGATGTTTAGCTATTCCATAATGTACATATACTTCAAAGCATCATGTTGTACATATTATACATAAAATTTTATCTATCAATAAAAAGGTAATATTCACCTGAATCCCTGTTATGAGCCCTGGGTCAATGAAATTGGTCCTAAAACAATATAGAACCAGGTTACCATTCTTGAGCCTCATGCACAGTCCATGGAACTGCGTAAGTGACAGGCATCATGTTGTTAATATTTCAGTCATTAATCTGATTTCTCTTCTCCCCTTTGGAAACCCGTGTTCATGAACATACACATACATGCACATATGTGCACACATAAATACTCTACACATAGAGAGAGGACTGTCCTTTCTTGTCAACAGAAAAAACTTTGTTCACATGCAGGCTAACTCATTTGCTACTTCCTGCTGCTACATTTATGGATCTGTTTTGGGGTACATCTCTTTTTCTTCCCTAAGTATCAATGACTACAGCTAGAATGTTTGGGCTGATCATAAGGCTTTTGCTTCATCTTGTCAATCATTTCTCTGAGAAATAAAAGGTTTTTATTTCTCAACACCCTTTCGAGGTTGCCCAGTGTTCTATCATAGTTTTTCTGGGAAGGAGAGAAGTCAGATAGACATAAATGGTGATGATGTTTTATGGTTAGTAAAAGTGACAATTTCTTTTCTTTTTTATATATATATATATATATATATATATATATATATATATTATTGCATTTTAAGTTCTGGGGTACATGTGCAGAACATGCAGGATTGTTGTATAGGTACATACATGGCGATATGGTTTGCTGCTTCCATCCCCTCATCACCTATATCTGGCATTTCTCCTCATGTCATCCCTTCCCAGCTTCCCTACCCACTGCTGTCCTTCTCCTACTCCCCTCTAACAGACCCCAGTGTGTGATGCTCCCCTCCCGGTGTCCATGTGTTCTCATTGTTCAACACCCGCCTGTGAGTGAGAACTTGCGGTGTTTGATTTTCTGTTCTTGTGTCAGCTTGCTGAGAATGATGGTTCTCAGATTCATCCATGTCCCTACAAAGGACATGAACTCATCGCTTTTTATGGCTGCATAGTATTCCATGGTATGTATGTGCCACATTTTCCTTGTCCAGTCTATCATCCATGGACATTTGGATTGGTTCCAAGTCATTACTATTATAAACAGTGCCACAATGAACATATGTGTGCATGTATCTTTATACAGAATGATTTATAATCCTTTGGGTATATACCCAGTAATGGGATTGCTGGGTCAAATAGAATTTCTACTTCTAGGTCCTTGAGGAATCACCACACTGTCTTCCACAATGGTTGAACTAATTTACACTCCCACCAACAGTGTAAAAGTGTTCCTATTTCTCCACATCCTCTCAAGCATCTGTTGTTTCCAGATTTTTTAATGATCGCCATTCTAACTGATGTGAGATGGTATCGCAATGTGGTTTTGATTTGCGTTTCTCTAATGACCAGTGATGATGAGCATTTTTTCATATGTTTGTTGGCCTCATATATATCTTCTTTTGAAAAGTGTCTATTCATATCCTTTACCCACTTTTGAATGGGTTTGTTTGTTTGTTTCCTGTAAGTCTATTTTAGTTCTTTGTAGAGTCTGGATATTAACCCTTTGTCAGATGGGTAGATTGCAAAAAAATTTTTCCTATTCTCTTGGTTGCAATTAGTATAGATAAGAATCAACCTAGAAGTATTAGGCGAAGAGGATTTGGAATGAGGTCACTTTGAAGCAAGGGTAACAGCATATAAAATAACAGATTCTTAAGTTGAGAAGGAAAGACTCGTATATTATATAAGCCAATATGAAGAATGTGTATTCTTTGAGAGATGTTGCCTAGGCTGGGTGCAGTGGCTCATGCCCGTAATCCCAGCACTTTGGGAGACCAAGGTGGATGGATCACTTGAGGTTGGGAGTTTGAGACCAGCCTGACCAACATGGAGAAACCCTGTCTCTACTAAAAATACAAAATTAGCTGGGCATGGTGGTGCATGCCTATAATCCCAGCTACTTGGGAGGCTGGGGCACAAGAATTGCTTGAACCTGGGAGGTGAGGTTGCAGTGAGTCAAGACCTCACCATTGCACTCCAGCCTGGGCAACAAGAGTTTCGCTCTGTCTCAAAAAAAAAAAAAAAAAAAAAAAAAAAGGGGGAAAGTGTTGTTTTGAAATTTGGCAAAAAAAAAATAAAATAAAATAAAAGATAAGAAAAGAGATGTTGCCTAGTTTTCTTTCAATTGCCATATTCTAACTACAAGGTGGAAAAGGCCTGAGGCAGTTGAATTCTGTCCAAGGATGTAAACTCAATCAAGCTCTTATGAAAATTCAGTAATAAAAAGAGTAAATATTTTTTGGACAGAACAAAAACTCTTTTATCCTCCTTCCTTGAAGTATTTTTTTCTGTAATTATTTTTCTTTGACATTGAACTATAAGGATAGCTGTAAGTAAGTGTTTGTGATCTGGTGAAATTTGGGTGTAAAGAGAATATGTATATATATATATATATATATATATATATATATATATGTTTTTCCTCTGGAGAAACTCAATTTTGCCCATAATAATGATCTCTTTCATCAATAAATTAATAAAATATTTCTGAACACTTATATCTGCTAATTACAGGTATCTTCAAGCAAGGTCAGGAGGTAAAGTGGGTTTTCTGATATTAGGGGCTCTCTGTAACATTCTGATTACCTCAGGATTTATAAATGGATTTTTAAGAAGAAGGGAAACATAACTGGAAAAAAACAACCTTTTTATTGTTTGTTTCAACAACATTTATTGTCGTTGGAAACAACATTAAACAATTATTGTTGGGGAAAATTATACTAATTCTAATCATCTTTGCCTTAATTCTCATGAGGAAATAAATCTGGGAAGACCTACATGTGAGTTACTATCCTTTTAGGTTCTTGCTTTGAAGGAACCTGAATCAATTTATTAAAGTTTATACTGGAAGTAGGTTAGCATAAAACATCTTTGGCTGTTTGTGTATTGTTCCTCTATGCTCTCTTCTTTCAAAACATCTTTTTAAAAGATTTAACATGACCTGCATAAGAATCAGAGGGAACCCAGATGCATTTCCCCAGGTAACACACCCTGCTCAGAAGTAGCCACAATTAGGGCATTGTGTATAGCAGAGACCATGGATTCTGGTGCACAAATATGCTCACAGAAGCACTGAATTGTCCTGGAAATACAGACAAGAACTTTTGCCAGCGACTCCCCTAAGCTTTTCTTTGAAACTGACCTTATTAAGTTTCTGCTGGGGTAATTTGCTCTGGGGATCTCCTGAGCTACTTGAATGAATAACATAAGCCATCAGTCTTTGATCTGACTCTAGTTAGTAGAACAGGGTTCATGAGGGGTTAGCAGGGCTTCTGTTTCAGGCTACAATGAAGCTTAAATAGGGTTTACTCAGTGCTATTGGCTTCTAGTTCCTTCTGCCCGAACTATAGACTACTTATCTGTTCCTTCCTGTTATCTCCTGGTTTCATTTGAAAACACAAAGTTGTTAATATAAATAAGAAAAAAAATGAGTAACATATTAATTTTCCCTTTCTCCTCAGGGAGTGCATGTTGTGCTGGGCAGAACTGGGTACAACTTCTTGCCAAACCTTAGAGCTGTGGCTGGGTTGCTGAGTTTTCTCTTTGGAATTGACCCCAGCATCACACTTTTCAGGTTACACTATTCAGACTGGTGCCTGGACTAATATAAGATATTTCTGAACTTCAGTCACTGATATAAGTTTAGCTTATATTGCCAGAATAATCTTCTCACCCTAAGCATGTCAATAGCTATTGATAGACACTTGTGGAGGCAGTTGCTCTTTGGATTCGTATACAAAATCTGCAATTAGATTTAGCCAAAAGAACACGGATTAAAAAGAAACAATAATAATGATAAAGATGTGCCTAGGAGGATGCTGACTATGATTGGTGTAAGTATATAGCCCTTGTAATGACATTCTCCTCAATGTCAGGTGAGAGACAATATGGCCGCCATGAGTGTCCATGCCCTCTAAAGGCTGAGCTTCCCTATGGTGCTTCTGGTGGGGACACCTGGAAGGAAGACCAGGTAGAGAGTCCAAGGTCAGGCAGGCTGCTTAATCTCAGCTCTTATGTACATGTTACATAGGAACATATGCAACTTAGCAAGAACTTGTTGAAGCTGGCCCAAAGTCACTGCAGACCCTGTAAACCTCTGCCTGAGCACAGAACTACAGGGTTGAGGCAAGACCATCTTGCTGATGGGAGTCGAGAAACACATCAAAATCTACCGTGAGGCATAGAAGTATGGGTAGATATCCTTAAGAAACTGTTTCAATAATGTTAACAGTAAAGGTTTATTTTAGAACAGAGATAGACTATTGCTTAATTTTTATATCCAGAAACCTGACATTCATATGTGATTTATTTTATAATGTCCAGAAAACACTATTATTACAAAGGTAATGTAGGCAACAGAAATCCTGGCTCAACCCTATCCATGATCATCAACTCACCTTTTACCCACTAGAGTGACTTTCAGAGTCTCAGAGAAGAAATGTGAGTCCAAAAGAAGTTGGGTTTTGGGGATTCCTATCTTATATAAAATACTTTTACACTTTGAGTTTGCTCTCTCAATGTGCCTAAATAAAACCAAAAGTTCTCTCTCAAAATGTCTTCTTTATTGAGATTATCCAGGTAATTATCCAGGAACCCAGCACAGAATAGATAATCAATGAATATTTAGAGTCAAGGAGAACAAATGAAATAAAGTAATCAAGATTTAGAAATAGAAGTAGTTAAGAAATTCTTGTCTTAATTATCTACCCCATCCCCAAAGATAGAGTCACATTTAAATTACTTAATTTATTGTCTTTTTACAATATGAGTAATGCTAGATGTTTTTGTGAGTGCCTCTGCCACTTAGTATTTGTGTGACCCTGAATCTCAGTAGTCTTTGTGAGGTGAAAGGCTGGGCTGGATAATCTTTTAGATTCCTTCCAGCACTGGATTCCAAGAAGCCTCATTCATTGAGCTGAGTGATAAAGTTATCTCCAAATTTTTTTTCACTTGAAAGTCATAACCAGAAAGTTATTTTAGTTGATGAGAAGGAAAGATGAGTATCTGGATATGTGAATGTTAAATAAAAATATCAGGATTTTTATTATTATTTTTTGCCACTAATAGCCGTTTGCCCCTTTCATCACTTTGAGGCAAAGCTTAAATGAAAGGGTAGCAATGATTTAACTTTTGAGTAAGTTCATAGTATCTTTAATTTCTTCCAAAGATGACAAATAATGAATTTTGATAAGTCATAAGGATGGTGATTTTTTAATCAATATTTAAAAACACCCTCTCTGCACTGAAACCTTAGTCATTATCCTTATTATCTGCAACTAGTAATTAGCTTTCTCTTTGCTAGAACTGTAAAAAATCAGAGTGGAAAATTGTTTACTATTGGAAAGAATGGTCTAGTAATTGTGATTGCACAGAAACAAACACATTTTATGATGCTGTTTCTCCTGTCAAGTGTAAAGATGGGCATATGGCTGGGTGAGCTCAATTGCTCACCATTGTGTTAAAGAGGTCAAGGCCAAAGGTTGAAATCCAATGTGGGTCAGTCAGCTCTGCTCTCATCTGCCCTGCCAACCACCTTACAAACAGGAACCTAAGTGGAAGTCAGACCCTGTTGATGAGATGTCAGTTATGACTTCATACATGATGAATGGCAAAAAAAGTGGTCACTATGTCCACTCTGTTTTGTCTGCTTTGAGTTCATGACTTCTTTATATGCAAGTGCAATTTAATTCAACCAATATTAATTGCTTTAATGTGCTAACAACCATGTGTTAGGTAAAGAGAATTTATTTTGACAGTATATATATTTATTCTGGAGGAGCTTAAAGTCTTAAATGGACAGAGAAATTCAAGAAATAGTGAATCAAATCAAATCAAAATAAACTACAACTAATGTAGAACAGTATGTGTCTAAATACCTGCAGTAGTATTTTACACTCACATTTTCTTGAAATAATTTTATTCAAACTATTCATAAACATGTTCAACATCAATGATTTAATTTCCAGAGCAACTTTTTTAGTCAACCTGTGTTTTTCTATAGCAGATTATCTTCACTTCCAACTAAGCTGTTTGTTATATCAGCCTAAAAGTAAAATCCATTTATGATTCTGTTCCTGGAAATGTTTCCCTGTGTATGAATACCCATTTTTGTAACATTAGGACATTAGGTGAGTTCGCTTCCCTCTCCCTTTCATTCTATCTGGGTATATTTTTTATCTTTACAATGCAGTCACTTACCATATTGGTTTTTAAAATGAACTTTAGAAATTTGATTTTCAGTAATATTCAGTACTTCAAAGAGTGAAATTATATTCTCAGGAATAATGATCAAAACTTTCTCTGTGTTTTGAAAACATTCATGCTTTATTATCTTTACTCCACTCCCTTAACTTTTCTCCTCGTTCCTTTTCTTCTCTGTATGTATACATCTAAATTCTCTACTTGCCTGACTTAACTCCACAGAATGGTCTATGACTTAATGTACACTTATTTTTTACCTAACAACCTAATTATTTTGTCCTGAAAACAATGCTACTACGTGAAAAGTTGTTAAATTTTTTAAAAAGTCTTTTATGTGTGTGTGAATTGGAAAGATTACAATGCATTTCATCCCAACGTAAGATATTGTAGTAGTTTTTACAGGTAAAAACATTTTGTAATATAACAATAAAGTCAAGTTCATGTAAACAAAACATAAATTTGCAAGTAAAGGAATGTAGGTGGTATATAAAATGAAATGCACTGAACACTTACTGTATGTGCTAAATGATGAAGACAAAAGGTAGAGAGTGTTGGGGATGAAAGAGTTTGAGGGAAAAAATCTTGAATGTAGATTCTTTACAATGTTTCCTCAGCAATTCTTCATACTTAAAGAGGGTCATGTTTATCTTGCATTTATCTATACTTGAAAAGAGTGTAGTACAGGGCAATCACGTTTAGGGAAAAATAAAAACTAAACACAAGATTGCCAGGAAACCTATGGAAAAAGTGCATGTGCACATTTTCTATGAAGAGTCATAGAAAATGCAAACATTTCATCCCACTCACTTTACACACCCAAATAAAAATGCTTTGAGTTCCTGTAAATATGGCACACAATTCATATTTGTTCCATATGATAATCTCTGACTACAGACTTTTATCTTGAGGAAACATGTGTATCTTTGCCTGAAATTACAATTTCAAACTATTATTTCTTAGATTATATTTATGTAATGTATTTTTGGATAAAAAATTATTATGAGAAAAAGGAATCTGAAAAGCTGTACAGCTTCTTAGGAGCTATTATTATGAAAATGTTCTGTTTAGTAATCATGTGAGGTAAATCTTTATGTCCAGTCCTAGACATCATCTTTGGACACTTAGCCTAGGCAACGTCTTCCTTTCCTTTATTCCCTGTGTAGAGCTTTTCTGTCTCTTTCAGCATTGATTTTAATCATGTTTTTGGTGTATTTCTCCTACTGCATTTTAAAATCGAGTTGAAAGACCATGATATTTTTGCCTCTAACAGTTAGCCCTAGACCTGGTCCAGAGTTAAACAAAAGCATTTCGTCTCCTTGTTCACATTAACTACCTGCCTCCAATTGAAGGCAGGTTTCTGTGTAACTTGCTCAATAGATGACTGGAAGTGGTTGCCTTTCTTAAGTTACCTCGGTAGCAAATTGATAGATCATTTCATGTCTGAGAGAATATTCCTCACTATCAAAATTATGTCTAATAACTTGGGTAGAAAACTACTCCACTGGCCAGCGGCAGTGGGTCACGCCTGTAATCCCAGCACTTAGGGAGGCCAATGTAGGCAAATCACCTGAAGTCAGGAGTTTGAGACTAGCCTTTCCAACATGGTGAAACCCCATTTTTACTAAAAATACAAAATTTGCCGGGTGTGGTGGTACATGTCTGTAATCTCAGCTGCTCGGGAAGCTGAGGCAGGAGAATTGCTTAAACCCAGAAGGCAGAGGTTGCAGTGAACTGAGATAGCGCCACTGCACACCAGCCTGGGCAACAAGAACAAAACTCTGTCTCAGAAAAAAAAAAAAGGAAAAGAAAAAAAAGGGAAAGTACTCCACTGATCAAATGTTTACCCTTTTTAAATTTGAATTTGCCTAAGTTTCAGCTGGAATAGAATACTGGGTTTCTCTTTGTAGTGATCTGAGACTATTTGCTCTGGGTACCAGATGGTTTTCTCTTCCACTTGAAAATGAAAACATCTGACAGACTTTGTTAGGCCATGTGTCAGCAACGTTATTCATGGGGAAAGTCTTCCAAATGACATGCCTGTCTCTGAGGGCATTTGTCTGGAGTATGTGTTATGTCTTTAGATGCCTCAAGTTCACACATTAAAGACATTAGTTCAATCATACATTGTTGCAGGTCCATAGGCTCAGTACCAGAAATAAGACACACTCTGGGAAATGAACATTTTCACTCTTCTTTTCTTGGGTTTTTACAATGCACTTACAACAAATACAAGAGAACCCCCCCTCCCCATTTTCTTTTTTAAACTATTCACCTTGCACTGATTTCTTTATATACTGACAGCCAATAAGTTCTCTTAGAGACTTTCATATCAGCTAAGAAATTGTGCCTGGAAAAACATCTAGACTATATTCTGACAGGCCTTGATCCACACTCTAACCCCTCAAAACATCAGTTTTGCTATGACAATATGTCGACATCTAGTGTAGAGCCATGACTATCAACATGTGCCATACAATATTTTTAATAATGAAAATGGGTTTAAGACACTGCTGTCTTTTCACCTTCTATGACAGTTGACAGTTATTAGAAAGACGAGTGTCTGGAGGTGGCAGTCATGATCTTGGAACAGCTGGCCTCTTTGCAGTTTTGTTAACATAACCTTAGCTTCACTTGCACTGTGCCTAGCCCTCAGAGAAATGAGCATTTGATGGGTCATCATTTCAGTTTTAGCAAGAACACAAGAACATTTTTGGTGGAGGTAATTGAAAATGGATACATATGCAAGGTGCTATACTTCTGATTTGGACTTATTACTGCATGTCATACAACAAAATAATGGTGATCAATGTGTATTGATCATTTATATATCAGTGGTTGTTCTAAGCAATGTAAGGATGTGGACGCCATTCTGAAACAATCCTATAGGGTACATACTTTATTATTATGATTGGCATTGTTCATATGAGGAAATTGATGCAGAGAAAAATGAAATCAATTTCCTAAGCTCCATAGCTAGTAAGTAGTAAATAGGGACTTTCAGATTTCAGAACTCACATTCTTAAAGCACTATGCCATATTGCCTAGTGGAATGAAAATATCTAACTTGAAGAGTGAGATACCTTAGCTTTGCATCCTTTAGCATACAAGGGTGCTGTTTTTATAGGGAAAGCATGAACATATACCTATTCCTTAAATATTTTTCCTTTCCAGTGAAAAAGTTATACACATGTGAAGGCTAACAATATCTCTTTTGCAGCCAGTTAGTCTGGACTTTTAGATTAAAGAAAAATATATAAATCAACAGCACGGTAACAATGGGCATAAAATCTCTCTTAATGTTTCTCTTATAAAATTCAATCAATGCCAGTTTGTAAAAAGACACTTCAGGAAATTAGTATAGAAACTTCTTTAACCTGATAAAATATATGCAACTATAAAGAATCTGAAAAAAAAAAAAACACCCCATGCTATCTGAAGAGGAGATTAATGCATTCTTTTAAAAAGTGAGGTAGAAGACAAAGATGTACAGAATTACCGCTATTCAATCTTGCACTGAGTTGGTAGCCAGCCCAGTAAAAAGCAGGGAAGGATTGGAAAAGAAGAAATCAAAAAAATGAATTTTTTAGAAAAATGGAAGAGTATAACGATATGGCAAGATATAAGATCAATGTACAGAAACAGCAATTGAAAAATAATTTTAAAAACGATTTTAAATAACAAATAGTAAAGTGCATTCTGTGCAGTTACTGGCTGAACTGTGTTTTCCTTCAAATTCTACCCCATGAAGTTCTACACCCCTGTACCTTAGAATATGACTGCATTTGGAGAGAGAGTCTTTAAAGAGGTAATTAAGGTTCAATGAGGTCATATGGGTGAGACTTAATTCAATATGACTGTTGTTCTTAGAAGAAGATTAAGGCACAAAGACACAAAGAGGAAAGACTATGTGAAGACAAAGAGGGAAGATGACTGTCACAAGACTAGGAGTGAGGCCTCAAAATAAAACCAGCCTGGCTGACACCTTGATCTTGGAGGAAATAAATTTTCTTTGTTTAAGCTATCTGTTCTCTGGAACTTTGCTAATGCAGACCTAGAAAACTAATACAAGTGCCTAGCAGTAAATCTAAGAAACAATGCATACATGCAATTTTTTGAAAAACATTAAATTAGTTCTAAATAAGTTATGATTCCTTGTCAGTGAATAGGTAGGTTTAATATCAATTATTATCCCCTAAATATCATTTTATCTAAATAATTTAGAGGTTTAGTATAACTCCAATAAAAATCGTAATAAAATTGATCATGGATGTGCAAATCAAAACCACAATGTGATACCACCTTAGTCCTGCAAGAATAGCCATAATCAAACAATCAAAAAACTGTAGCTATTGGCATGGATGCAGTGATAAGGGGACATTGCTACACTGCTGATGAATGTAAACTAGTACAGCCACTATGGAAAACAGCATGGAGATTCCTTAAAAACTAAAAGTAGAACTACTATTTGATCCAGCAATCCCACTATTGGGTATCTACCTAGAGGAAGAGAAGTCATTATATGAAAAAGATACTTGCACATATGTGTTTATAGCAGGAGAATTTCCAATTACAAAATTGTGGAAACAACCCAAATGCCCGTCAATTAATGAGTGGATAAAGAAACTGTAATATATATATATAATATATATATATATATATATGGTGTGTATATATATGTGTGTGATATATATGTGTGTATATATATACACACATACATATATATGCACACATATATATACACACCATATATATGTATACCATACATATATATACATACCATATATATTATAATATATATATATGGTGTGTGTGTGTGTGTGTGTGTGTGAATATGGTGTAAATATATACAGTATGTATATGTATACACCATATATATACACACACCATATATATATATGCACACATATATAGTGTGTGTGTGTGTATATATACACACACATAATGAAATACTACCCAGCCATAAAAAGGAATGAATTAATAGCATTTGCGGCAACATGGATGAGATTGGAGACTAGTATTCTAAGTGAAGCAACTCAGAAATGGAAAACTGAGCATCATATGTTCTCACTGATATGTGGGAGCTAAGCTACGAGGACACAAAGGCATAAGAATGATACAATGGACTTGGGGACTTGGTAGGAAGAATGAGTATGGTACAAGAGATAAAAGACTACAAATAGGGTTCAGTGTATAATTCTCAGGTGATGGGTTCACCAAAATCTCACAAATTGTCACTAAAAGACTTACTCATGTAACCAAATACCACCTGTATCCCAATAACTATGGAAAAATAAATAAAAAGATCATTCCCAGTCTTAACAAATATCCCCATTGAATGAGAAATCGTGACTGTCTTATGCTACAGAAAGTGAAAATGCATTAATAATATGATAATTTCCAAAGTAGGTGACAACTTACAAAGAAACAACAACAAAAAGAACCCTAATAAAATTGAGAAAGTTGAGAAACTCAAGTAATTAAAAAATATTTACTAAAGAGCAAAGGACCAAAAGTAGTCTGAATACATGATGAGAAGAAGAAAAAGATTACAGACTTCTGCTGACAGACATGATGATTTGTTACAATACCATAGTAGTTAAGATAGTGTGGAATCAGTGAAAGGTTAAGAAACCGGCCAGTTTTTAAGAAACAGAATTACATATAAATGAAATTCTGATATATGACAGAAATAGCATAGAAAATTACTGGGGAAAGGAGGGGAAGTTCAATAAACAGAGCTGGAAAAATTGGTCATTCAAAAGGAAAAAAATGAATTTGGATCTTTGTCTCAGATCAAAATCTAAACACAAGATACGTTAAAAACTTGAGTATCAATACAACACTTCAGTGCTTTTAGAAAAAAAAAAGTAAAATATCTTCATAACCTAAGGATAGGGAGTGCTTACTTAAATAAGGCATAAAAGTCTCTAGCCATAAAAGAAATTTAACTATAATAAAATCAAGGAATGTATTTAAAAAAGCAACCACGTTAAGTGAAGGGAAAAGAGAAGCAACAACTTGGGAATAGACCTTTACAACATGTACAATCACCAAAGGATTGCATCAATAATTCATATTAAAAATCCTCTAACAAATCAACAAGAAAAAGGTAAACAATAAAATAAAAAAATACGTAAGAGTTATGAAAAAGATTTTCACCAAAGAAGGAAAAACAACCAATAAATTAAGAAATTTTAAAATTAAGAAATTGTGAAAAATTATCAAGTATTGGAGAAGTTAAAGATTAATGATGACTTTTTTTTTTTTTTTTTGCATTGCTAGTAGCTATAAATTAGTATAAGCTGGGCCTGGTGGCTCACGCCTGTAATCCCAGCACTTTGGGAGGCTGAGGCAGGTGGATCACTTGAGGTCAGGAGTTTAAGACCAGCCTCGCCATCATGGTGAAACCCTGTCTCTACTGAAAATACAAAAATTAGCTGGGCATGGTGGTGGGCGCCTATAGTCCCAGCTACTCAGGAGGCTGAGGCAGGAGAATCGCTAGAACCCAGAAGACGGAGGTTACAGTGAGCTGAGATTGTGCCACCGCAGTCCAGAGCAGGACTCCATCTCAAAAATATAAATTAAATATTAGTATAATAAATTTGGAAAACAATTCAAATTTAATTTTTAAAGTTGATCCTCTACATTCACTAAATTTTAATACTCTATCTAGAGGTTTCAATCCTAGATATATTTCATGAGAAACAAAGGAGACAAAATGTTCTTGGCATCTATGTTCATGATAACAAACACTAGAACAACCCAAATACTCATAAACAGGAGAATCATAATTATATTTTATGCATTCATGCAATGAAATATTACTTAGCAGAATGATTAAACACAGTAGAAAATTACACAGTGGAAAATGATTGATCTATTTTTCTACATCTGGGAAATCCCAAATGAATTTTCATAACTTGATAAGAGAAAAAAGTAGTGTCTCCAAAGACTTATACAGTATGCTGTGCTTTCAAAACCAAGAAAAATTATGTTTTAAAGCTGTACCTTTAGCTAGTAATATAGTGTTCCTTAACTTTGCTTCATGCTCTTTACCTGCCTCATGATGTAAGTTCCCAAGTTCCATTTGGGAACTTACATAATGAGGTACATAAAAGGCAAAATTTGGAATTTGGTAATCATATCTTGACAAAGTAATGTTCAGTTTAGAAATATCTGTTGTCATTATGTTCTGATTTGATTTATAGAATTATTACCCAATTTTCAAAGCATATAGTTAGCTGATTCTGCCTTCAGTCCATTCTTGGTAATATTTTACTCTCTTTTATTCATTACTTTACACTTCAGTAATTTCTGTTTGTCTTTTCTTCCACCTCATTATCCACCTTTGCATGGTGACGGAAGTGGGAAATAGTAGTAGTGATATTTTCTATCTTTAAACAATACCTAACAAAATTTTTTTGTATCTTCAAGTAACATCTAATAAAATTGTTTTTATGCACTACTGCAAAACAAATTAATTGTTACAAGAATCTGTCAGTTATCTGAGATCCCAATTTTTAAACTTTAAATGGAATTATTTTGTGATAATAGCTACCATCTACTGAAAAATTACTATGTGTAGCTACTTTACATATATTATTTATAATTCTTATATTAATGATGCATAGTAGGCATTAATTTTACCACCTTACAGTGGAAGAAATTGGGGTAAAAATTCCTTGACAAAGGTCACATAGTAAATAACTAAAACAGCTCTCCCGACTCTATACATTGTTACACTTTCTGTCTTGAAAAGCTTCAAAAACCCGATTTTGTTTTAATTTCCTTGTCCACCATATTTTTAATGGTAATTATAGCAAAGCCTGTAACCAGAGGCTGTTTACAAACTGCCATATGGTAGTGTTATTGAATTGAGAAAGGATTAAAATTGTGGTGTTCAATTAGATTTAAATTTTTGTAGCAAACATTCCAAACATAAAAATTTTGTTCAGTTTTTATGGTACTATAAAGGGAGTCTTTGAAGCATTTTTCAACAATGTAAGTACAAATCCCCTCACTTATCTCTATGACATAGCCTTATGTCATTCAAGAGTAAATTTTCTCTTGTCTGAATTACAGAAATTCTGGTTTATTTCACCATTTTTGTACATCTTATTATACATTTCTGATATTATGTCTGAAAAAAATCATGAAGGCCACGGTATATCTTACATTTCTTCATATTTCCTGTATATTGTATAAAAGAGTGCAACATATAATAATTACTCATACATCAGTTGCAATAACGTATCCTTGACCATGGTGGGCTATGACAGAGACATAAGCTCCCAATACATAAATTTAAATGAGCTTATGTTGACTGGTATTGGAAAAGAGCATGATGATATTGGCAGATGGGGTTTAAGTCTCTTTTTTGTAGTTTACTAATTTTTTTTAACTCATACCACCAACCTCTTGGATTCTTTAGTAACTTAGTATTGTTCAGAAGAATCATATTTCCTCATCTGTAAAATGATGATAATGTCAGCTCTACTGATAGCTATATGGCTATATGGCTCAAATTATATATAATGCATGTGGAAGTGCTGCTATGCCATTTTAAGTGATTATGCTGGGGCAGGGATGTGGGGATGGCTAGATAGTCAGTAAATTCATCCACCCTGAATTTAATTAATTCCTCCAATAATCCTGGTTACTGAGAGAATGACAAACCATCCTTATGCTAATGGAGTTGAAAGGTCTTGGGCAATGCCATACAGAGTGCTTTTAACAAAACTAAGGAACGCATCCATGATTTCTGGCTTTGAATCATCCACTAACTTCTATCAAAACAGAACAGAGTAAATGGGCATTGAGATAGTGTCCATTTTATAATAATTTGGGGTGTCTGATAAAGATTTTTACAGTACTGACTTTTTGCATATGAAATTGTCATTTAATGTTGCTAACCTCCACACAGACACTCCTAATTACTGCTGTTCACTTCATGCATTTCAAAGAAGAAAAGCTTTCTTATTTCTCACTTTACATACTTAAAAATCACAATAATATTGGAAAACAATTTCTGTAAACCTTAACTTAAAAGCTAAGATTTCAATCTTCTAGAAGAAAGCAAATAAGTGAGTATCTTTATTACCTTGGAATAGAAATAGATTTCTTAGCAGGACAGTAACAAGTGACAAATTATACTTCATGAAGTTAAACATTTTGATCATCAAATGAAAAAGCAAGCCAAAGAATATGGAAATATTAACTATATGTGTATCTGAGAAAAAAATGTACTAGAATATACAAAGAATACTTATAACTCAATAATAAAAAGATAACATGATAAAAATAATTAAGAGGCATAGACAGATACTTTATAAAAGAAGATATATAAATGACTAATAGACACATGAAAATTTATTACTGTCAGTGAAATGCAAAATAAAAACCAAATGAGATACCTCTTAGAATAGGTAAATTAAAAAGGCCTATAATACCAAATGTTTGTGGGGATATGAAGCAACTGAACTCTCATAAGTTGCTTTGGGAAATAGTTTGACAGTTTCTTGTTGTTTTAAACATGTAGTGACCCGATGTCCCAGCAATCCAAATTTATTACACTAGAGAAATAAATACATAGATCCACAAAAAGACCGTCACAAGAATATTTGTAACATCATCAATTTTGTTAGCCAAAATCTGGAACCAACCCAAATATCCATGAACAGGTGAGTGGATAAACACATTGTGATACAGTCATATCATTGAATACTTCTCAGCAGTAAAAATAATTAATGATTTATGTAAATAGTTGGTTAGACATTTGTGATTTATAGAAAATTATGACTTATGTAGACATAATGATTTATGTAAAAACTGCACAGACATTATGCTGAACACAAATCTACCACTGTAGTGTTAAAAATAAAAACAGACAAGTGATTCTGCTAAAGAATCAGAAAAATAGGAAGAGAAAAGAGCCAAAATTTCTGGAATGGTGGAAATGATATGCATTGTTCCTTACCCATATTATTACTAATTCCCTAAGGGCTGGATTTCAGAGGCAGTCCCAAATTTACAATAATTGCAGTATATACAATGAAAACAACCTGTGCACAATACTGATAAAATGCATCTACACTTGGATTGGGAAAATCTTTGTGGTCCTTGCTAAATTACAGTGTTCAGTAGAAGATCTCCATACCATTTGAAAACACAATTTTTGCAAGGTCAATTTTATGCAGCTGATGCTATTTCAAAGCTATAGCCAAAGTCTTGTCTATTTGATGAAGTTACAAGATTCTTTAAAATTTGAAACATATAATCAAATTGCCTCTTGGTATTCAAGAAGTTCTCTTTTTCACCCTTGATCAATTGTCACCTTAATTAGTTTAAAGGCTATCCTAGTATATTAATGTGGATAAATTTGATCTTAGAAAAATATACAATTATGCATGAATTAGAAAAAAAGTGTATTCAACAATATGGTAATATATATATATATATATTATAATTCTTAAATATCAATATATTTTTCTAAATTGATTATGTCATTGCTTCAAGAGGAACTCGTTACATTTTCTTGCAATGGAGTTGAAGTTCTTGACTATATTTTCCTGTAAATATAATTAAATATTTTGATTGGTTACAGTGGCTCATGCTGTAATCCCAGCATCTTGGGAGGCTGAGGTGGATGGATGACTTAAGGCCAGGAGTTTGAGACCAGCCTGGCCAACACAGTGAAACATTGTCTTTACTAAAAATACAAAAATTAGCCAGGCATGGTGGTGCATGCCTGCAATCCCAGCTACTCGGGAGGCTGAGGCATGAGAATTGCTTGAACCCTAGGAGGTAAAGGTTTCAATAAGCCAAGATTGCACCACTGCACTCCAGCCTGGGTGGCAGAGTGAGACTCTCTCTTTCTCTCTCTGTATGTGCATATATATGTACATAAGCAACTTATGAGAGTCCAGTTGCTTCATATCCCCACCAACATTTGGTATTAGAGGTCTTTTTAATTAACCTGTTCTAAGAGGTTTTGTTTTTAGTTTGTTTTTAGTTTGCATTTCACTGAAAATAATATTAACAATATTATTGTGTATATAATATGTGTGTGTGTGTGTGTGTGTGTGTGTATAAAATTTTGTTTTATCAAGGAAGTCCATCAATACAGAAAGAAACCCTATGATTTTGGAATCAGGGGAAGAATATATGGTTGCTTGTGAATACAACAGTTTATATGCATTTATATCACTATCACTGCACGTATACATGTGTGTACACATACAAACATATATGTATACCACAGAAGTATACATGCAACAGGTTTTATGTTTAATTTTTGTCACTTAAGAAGGTGGTCCTATTTAATGCACTGTTCAGTTATTTTTATAAAAATAAACTTATAGTCTAACATGTCAAAAATGAAGTTATAAGCTACAGTCCACCTCAGTATAACTCAACAAAATTTTTATGATGTAGAAGAAGCCTTAGAGAGAGATCTCCAGTTGCTGGTAAATTTCCCAGTAGCTAGGGCAAGAGTTGGCAAAGAAAATGAGCAGTTGTTGTAATTAATGAGACAGAGTTGATGCTGTAGTTGACTCGAAATGTAATACAGAGACAGCTAGGCTTAGCTTTGAAAAACTGTTCAGAAGAGATGCTTTGATGTTGGTGATAGTTCACTCAGATAATTGAACAAGATTTAATCAATTTAGTTCCCAAGTGACAAGAAACTGATGAGGTAGAGTGACATGTAAATCTCATAGCAGAGGGAAAGAAATTGAAGTCCAGTTTTTATGTTTCTAGTATTATGTTATTTGAATGGCTATTTCTCATGCATAACCCCAAAAATCAGTAGCTTGGAAACATTTTGAGTCCCAAAGTCACAACCCACTGTGGAGGAAATAGCTTGAATATGAATCTCTTCAGTTACTAGTCTAAGCGTTCTTGATGACTAAAGATTTATTTCCCCTTCAAGCAAGAGAAAAAGAACATGACAAACCAGAAGAATGTAGCAAGATGTGAGTTGCCATTCTGAATGCTCTGGTTTGCATTATGACTGGTCATTTATTTTGTTGTCGCCTGAAGATGTATCTGCTAGTTAAGGTGTTCTTTTCAAAAAATCACTGTTCTCACATCCAATTCTTAAACTATTCACCAAAGCAATTTAATCATTTTTAAAGAATCTATTTGGACCAAAAAGAGAGAAAAAATAAACCGTAGAATAGAGTCGTCGTTTCAGTTTGGGGACCAGAGCTTCCCTAAGTGGATGGAGGTATTTAAAGGACTCTGCACATTTCCATTGATCATGCTGCTGATAAAGACATACCCGAGATTGAGAGATTGGACAATTTACAAAAGAAAGAGGTTTAGTTGGACTCACAGTTCCACGTAGCTGGGGAGGCCTTACAATCATGAAGAGCAAAGAAGAGCAAGTCTTATCTTATGTGGATGGTGGCAGGCAATGAAACCGCCTTGGGGGTGATGGCTGCCTGCTTTTTTAGTGCCGCTATAGATTTCCAACCCTTGTCCCCAGATCCTAAAATGTTGATGAGAGTTGTTTGCTTTTTCAAGAGTAACTAAACTGGGCAATAGTTCAGACCTAAAAGGAATTTCTTAAGAAAACTAAATGCCCTGGTTCCTGGGTTTTCCTCAGAAAGTTCTCTTGTCTCCAAAGATTCCTGGAGACCACGACTTCTATTACATTTCCTGTTATACCTCATTGGGGAAGAAATTGCTAATAAAAACATGCTAGAATATTATTTTCAGCCTGTTTAAGGCCAGAATTTACCTTGGTCTGACAAACTGCATTTTAAGAAACCCACTGTCATTTCAGACACAAATAGAGTAAGAAAGCAAAGATTGTAATCAAACTCCATTTCTGTCCGTCTAGTCTAAATAATTTTATGATTTAGGATAGCCATTCATATTTAAGTTGTTTTAGATAGGAGAACATACTGTATTATACCTAAGCTTGTGTATTATTGGAAGGCCATTTGTCACCAGTATAGCATAAGCTCTTAGTAACTTTAACAAGTGACGCTTATGATAAAAAAAATTCTGAAATTAGAAGCTTTAACCTCCTGCTTGACAAGGCTTATTTCATGTCTGAATTGCTTATCTCACTTAGAATTCTGACTCCAGGCAGAGAAGAGTCTATCTTGGATTCTCCACATTCTCCATCTGTGATCCCTCTGTCAGCACTGTATAAATAATTACTTATTATTAATAACCACGATCACCGTCTTCTCTGTTTCTCTCCCCGAATACAGCCAGCACTTTTCTGATAAACTTCAGGGAGGAGGTTTATTATTTGGATTCTGTGATAAATAGGAAGTGGCAAGCATGCCTAGGGTCACAGAAAATTTCCAGTAACAGTGACTAGATGGAGTGGCTTCTGAGCCATGTGAAATCAAGTCTATTTGAAATGTAAACATTTTTCCTTGACTTAAAAAATATAATTAGGTTATTTTGAGTTACAGGATTTATGAAGTGGCAAAAATTTAAGTTCTGATTTTTAATCAATCAGCAAATATTTGTTGAGTTCTTCTTGCATGTGAGGTACCAAAGAAACCCACTTAAAAAGAGTGTCCTCTTTCCTTTGCTATGCCTGCAACTAAGTTCATGCCAAGGAATGCTCTCTCCATTCCCTTTTATGAACTCTCCCAAAGTGTAGCTATGATCATTCCATCTTTCTGTTTGATAAAAATAAAGATGCTTAGCATTGCTAAATACAAAAAAAATCCTAATTATATTGGTGTATCTATTTTTCCTTCTATTTTTCTCCAATCATATTCAGAATTTATACTTATTTTGAGAAAAGGGAATTAAGTACCAAGATCTCTACAAGAGTTAATAAAACATCCATTCTCTATTTGCCACCTGATATGGTCTGGCAGTGTCCCCACCCAAATCATATCTTGAATTATGATTCCCATATTCCCCATGTGTCATGAGAGAGACCCAGAGGAAGGTAACTGAATCATGGGAATGGTTTTCCTCATGCTATTATTATGATAGTGAGTGACTTCTCAGGAGATCTGATAGTTTTATGAGCACCTGGCATTTCCCTTTCTGGTACTCATTCTCTCTCCTGCCAGTCTATGAAGAGGTGCATTCCACCATGATTGTAAGTTTCCTGAGGTCTCCCCAGCCATACAGAACTGTGAGTCAATTGAACGTCTTTTCTTTATAAATTACCCAGTGTCAGATATTTCTTTATAGCAGTGTGAGACAGACTAAAACAGTACATTGGTACTATAGAGAGTGGGATGCTGCTATAAAGATACTTGAAAATTTGGAATTGACTTCAAAACTGGGTAACAAGAGGGGTTGAAGCAGTTGGAGGGCTCAGAATAAGTCAGAAAAATGTGGGAAAGTTTGGAACTTCCTAGAGACTTGTTGAATGGCTTTGACCAAAATGCTGATACTGATATGGACAATGAAGTCCAGGCTAAGGTGGTCGTAGATGAAAATGACAAACTTCTTGGGAACTAGAATAAAGGTCACTCACTCTTGGTATGCCTTAGCAAAGAGACTGGCAGATTTTTACCCCTGCCCTATAAACATGTGGAACTTTGAACTTGAGAGAGATGATTTAGGGTATCTGGTGGAATAAATTTCTAAGCAGCAGAGCATTTAAGAGGTGACAGAATAGAAAAGTTTGGAAAATTTGCAACCTGATGATGCAGTAGAAAAGAAAAACTCATTTTCTGGGGAGAAATTCAAGCCCTTGGCAGAAATTTTCATAAGTAGGAGCCAAATTATAATAACCAAGACAATAGGGAAAATGTCTTTAAGGCATGTCAGAGAACTTCCTGGCTGCCCTTCCCTTAACAGGCACAGAGACCTAGAAGGCAAAACTGGTTTTGTGGGCAGAGCCCAGGGTCCCCCTGCTCTGTGCAGCCTAGGAACTTGGTGCCCTGTGTCCCAGCCATGCCTAAAAGGGGCCAAGGTACAGCTTGGGCTGTAGCTTCAGAAGGTGCAATCCCCAAGACTTGGCAGCTTCCACGTGGTGTTGAGACTGGGGGTACACAGAAGTCAAGAATTGAGGTTCAGGAACCTCTGCTTAGATGTCAGAGGATGTATGCAAATGCCTGGACGTCCAGGCAGAAGTTTGTTCAGAGGTGGAGCGCTTATGGAGAACCTCTGCTAAAGCATTGTGGAAGGGAAATGTGGGGTCAGAGCCCCACACAGAGTCCCCACTGGGGCACTGCCTAGTGGATCTATGAGAAGAGGGTCACTGTCCACCAGACTACAGAATGGTAGACCAAGCAACAGTTTGCAACATGTGCCTAAAAAAGCCGCAGACACTCAATGCCAGCCCATGAAATCCCCTGGGAGGTGGGACTATACTCTGCAAAGCCACAGGGACAGGGATGCCCAAGGCCATGGGAGCCCACCTCTAGCATCATTGTGACCTGGATGTGAGACATGGAGTCCAAGGAAATCATTTTGGAACTTTAAGGTTTAATGACTGCCCTATTGGATGTTGGACTTGCTTTGGGCTTGTAGCCCCTTTGTTTTGGTTAATTTCTCTCATATGGATTGGGTGTATTGACCCAATTTCTATACCCATATTGTATCTAGAAAGTAGCTAAATAGGCTGGAGAGACTTGGCTTGTCTCAGATGAGACTTTGAACTTGTACTATTAGTTTAATGCTAAAATGAGTTAAGACTTTGGGGAACTGTTGGGAAGGCACTATTGTGTTTTGAAATGTAAGGACATTATCATTGGAAGGGGCCAGGTGTAGAACGATATGGCTTTGCTGTGTCCCCACCCAAATCTCATCTTGAATTGTAATTCCAATAATCCCCATGTGTGTTGGGCAATTCAATTACGGAGGCAGTTCCCCTCATGCTGTTCTCATGTTAATGATTTCTCACAAGATCTGATGGTCTTATAAGCATCTGGCATTTCCCCTGCTGAAATTCATTCTCTTTTCTGCTGGAACTTCCTAGAGACTTGTTGAAGGCATGTGTGAAGAGGTGCCTTCCACCACGATTGTAAGTTTCCTGAGGCCATGTGGAACTCTGAGTCAATTAAACCTCTTTTCTCTATAAATTACCCAGTCTCAGGTATTTTTCATAGCAGTGTGAGAATGGACTAAAATATTGATATGGTTTGGCTCTGGGTCCCTACCCAAATATCATCTTGAATTTTAACTCCCACAAGTCCCAAGTGTCATGGGAGGAACCTGGTGAGAGGTGAGGGGAATTATGGGGGCAGGTCTTTCCTGCAGTGTTCTCATAAAAGTAATTGAGTCTCACAAGATCTGATGGTTTTAAAAGCAACAGGAGTTCTTTGCCTGCCATCATCCATGTAAGATGTGGCTTGCTCTTCTTTGCCTTCCACCATGATTTTGAGGCCTCCCTAGCCACGTGGAACTGTGAATCCAATTAAACCTCTTTCTTTTTTAAATTGCCCAATCTCAGATATGTCTTCAGCAGCAGTGTGAAAACAGACTAATACGAATACCAACTCATCTAAAGAAACAGTGGAAATATGTTTCTAAAGAAACTGTGTATGTACGTGTGTGTGTGTGTCTCATGTGTATGGTCATTTAATGAAATGAAAAACACCTGAAAATAATAAAAATAAATAGAAAATTTACCAACTATTAAACTACAACAAAGCAGAATGTTCTTATCCACATGCCATAAATATCAAGAGGTGGTAACAGGGTCAGAATCTGAAGTTTCAGAAGAAACTATTAGCCCCCTTCTACTGCCACCCACTAGAAACAGTACAGGTGAGTTGGCAACATCCTATAAATTCTTATGAATATCTGAAATTTTGAAAAAAATTGTCTGAGATCATTTTCTGTTTCCCCATTTCAGATGAGGGAGAGCAGAAATAGTTGGTGGGGAGATGTAGATGAAGCATTCAGGGATAAATAACCAAGGCTTAAAACTATGTAAAGAATTGGAAAGATTTGAACTTCAAGGATACCTTAGACATTTCAGTCATCTCAGAGAGGACAGGGCTAAGTTCCATCAGCAAAAGGTGCATGTGCCTTCAGAGGAGCCTTACCCACCATCACTTCCCAGAACTATAGAACACAGAACTCCAATTATAGCCAAATGGGGCTATGAAAGAGAATTTAAATATCCTATATCAGAAGAAACAAAAACTTTAATAAATGATATCATAGTAAGAATGATCAAGAGGAAAACAGATAGTATGATAATGTGGAAACAAAAAAATCCATAAAATCAATATGCAGGAGAAAAGTGTAGAACTTTTGAATGAAAGGCAACTCAAGGAACATGTTTCTAAAAAGCCCCATGAGACTATATAATATTTTAATGAAAACATGCATTTAATAATATATAAGATCAAATAAAAGTATGAATATAATAAATCATAAGATCAGAGACTAGATGATAAAACAACTAACTACATGGGGTAAAAAGGAAAACAGAAGAGTTAAGAAAACAAATTGAGACCCCCAAGTAACACCAACACAGAACAATAAATTAGCAATAGCAAGGGACAGAGGAGACATGAAAGAATACAATTGCATACTGTGCTGATGTTTTCCGTTTGGCTTTAATTGCATTGTATCCCCAGTGGCCAACCAGAATAAAATAATATATCAAAGGATTCTCATTCTGGGGCTTCTGATTGTGTTTAGCTAAGGGGAAGTAACTGCAAAAGATTGAAGGGAGGTAAGAGAGTGAGGTCTGGGTATTTTTCCCTTTGGCCAGCTCCTCACAAGATGAGAGGATGAGAGTGGGCTGGCTGGCTGCCTTCTCCAAACCATAGGTCCCCTCTACTCTGCATATTCTCTCTCTCTGTCTTCCTCTCCCTCTCTCCCTCTACCCCCATCACCTTCTCTCTCTTTGTATATGTCTTTGAGTTTCTATTACCACTTCCTTGCTTCACCACTTCAAGTCTGGGGAGGTAAGAACTGTTCTCCCCACACTCCCTGTCACTGTACTATCTCTTGGGGTTTTTCTATGATCTTCCCACACTTAAAAACAGTTTATTTCTCGAACACTCCCCAGATCACCAAATTCGATTGTGCTGTTTCCTGATCAATAACATTGACATAGAAGAAAGATGAGAAAAATAAATAAGACAATATTATAGCAACAGACAAAATAACAATTAAAAATAAGATTATTAAGCAATTACTTTTTGCCTGGTATTTTTTAAGTGTTTTATATATATCTTCATTTGATACAATCAACACAACAATAGGAGTTATCATTTTTATTTCTCTAATGAAAAGAATTGTTTTATTAGCTTTAAGAAGTAAAATTGCTCAGCGGTCACACAAATAGGAAATGGAGAAGCTGGTGCTTAAAGCTGGCCAGCCTGGCTTTAATGCGAGCTCCCTTCTTCATCACTGTATTTCATCACATTTCTTTTTAGGTGTGGAGGGCGGAGACAATCCTGTAAATGCTAGGTGGTATTTCAGAAGTTAACAACTCAATGAATGAAACAGAAAAAGCATTAGTCAAAAATATAACAAAGGAGTGATTCCTAAAATTAACGGTTGACTCTACAGCTTAAAAACGCACACTTTGTTCCAGGAAATTGGATTCAGATCAATGGATGCCAAGGATATTAGACCTTAAACATAAGAATAATTTTTTTTTGCAGAGTTTTTTCTTTCTGCTAGAGGGCCTTTTAGAAAATAATATCTCCTGCCGTGAAGAAACTTTTATGTAAATTTCAGATTTTTTCAGTTTGACTTCCAGGTTTTTCCCCTTATGTTTAATTCAGAAAGTAAAACGGTTGCCTTTTATTACAAAGGAGGGTTTATAATATGATCAAAGTCTTGTAAAATTACTTTTATCTATCTTTATATCTTCTACATATATATGAATAAGAGCATTTCTGAATTTGATTGTCCAATGTTAACAAAAGTTAAGTGCCAGTAGTGAATTTGTATAACTTTTTTCTTTACAATGAACATGAATAATTTTTATAAGAATAACACTATTATTCCTAACATGAAAAAGTGTATAATGCATACATTTAAGAAACATTTTTAGCTGCAAATAGCAAAATTTTCTCTTTGTTACATATACATTTAAGTCTTTTTTGTAGGCAGGATTAAATGTGTGTTCCAGGAATGGGATGATTTTATGAACATAGACTTGCTAACTCAGAGCTATTAAAGCAAGTGTCTTTATACTTCTAGAGTATCAGGCTGCTTTTCAATCTGAAACTAGTCTATTAAACTTCATTATTCTTTTAAGTCTAAGAATCTTGTAGGAGTTAAATGTTGTCATTATAAGTTCAAATTCTCAACTATGATATACCCCAGATAGAATTATGAAATATTGATCTGCTTTTGTCCTGATTCCAGGTCATCTTTAGTTTTTAATAAACGACAAAAGTCCTTGCTTTCTTTTTCTATGTATTGATGTTTTCTTTTAATTTTTAGCTGAATACTGAAAAAGGAAAAACCCAAGATATGAATGAGATAGATTTTATTTTATTATTTTCCAATAATGCATTTATTTTTTGGCCTTTTTAGGAAATCAACAGATTTGCTCCCTGTTACATAGAGAAGGGTAATGGGAAAAATATTTTACTTCAATTGCTTAATATCAAAGCTGATCTTTGTGGTCACTGGAAAAAATACAGAATGGAAGTTATCATTTTGTCCATTGACTCCATATTCTTTATGCTTATTCATTCACAAACTGTATATACATGTATATGACAAAGTGGTTTATTAAAAATTAAAATTTATAAAGTTGAATGAGCTAAGTCAATTCAGTATTCTTGTATCTTATTCAAAACTATTCAGATTGCAGTTCAGCTAGAATATTCATTCATTTACTAGATGTTGATTGAGCCCTTCATCCTCAGCAGGCACACTGGGGGATAGCATTGAACAAGATAAAACACTTCCTACATGGCACTTACTTTGCAGCAGGATAGAAAGCCAAACTAATTAATTGTGCTGCTTGAGAAAACTGGAAACACAAAAGAAATTGAAATTATTGATCTTGTATATCAAATATTACATGAGAGGGGAGATATGAGAAAGCAGATTTAAAACCAAACCTAAATTATGTTATGACACAGAACAAATATAGAATATAAAGTAAAAGAAATAAACAACAGCAGCAGTAAAACCTTTATTTTGGATGATGTCCTGTGTTGGAATTTATTTTGTAAGCTATTTCTTTGAAAGGCTCAGTTATAGTTATCTTAAATATGGTCATTGCAGGGACTTTTACAATAATTACTTCCTAAATAATTTTCTAATTTTAGAAATTTGGGGTCTATTTTGAAACAACTGAAGATTCTTAACTTGTTGAACATTTAGATTTAAGCTTATGAGTATCTAAAACTAAAAATGTGTTACAGAAGGGAGGATATCTACTAGCAAAATTTTTCTATCTTTCATTCTACAGATAATGTCAAAGAAATTTTGTCAAATGTGGAAATGGGCAAAAGAGATTTCTAGGTCCTTTCCATGCTCTGTAGGACATTATCTAGTGGACATTTGTGGAAATTATCTGATTATATAGGGGTATGTACCTCTGTCTTTCTATTGCCTTGAGTGGTTTATAGCTCTATAGGAGTAAAATGTTAAGTTGTAGGAAGCTGAGAGTAATGCAAATTATTCTTGTTTAGGATTATTTATACTCTGTAGAAAAAATAATCCAAGCTTCGCATTACTCTACAAGATATTAAACTCTTTTACATTTATGTAAAATGTATTATCAGCATTTCTAATTGCCTGTATACCTATATGGTCTATTATTCCAATTACCTTTAAACCCATTCCAACATCTGACTGATTTCCATACTAATTAATAAATTAAATAAAATCTTTGTCATATGCACACTTTATATTTGCATGAGCCTCATGGCTTACTATTTGAAATATTGTGCTTAAGTGGCATAAATATTAACCTAAGGAATATCTGCATTTTTTCAAGATGGTTATTTCTTAAATTTCATTTTGTTTTGCTTGGTGTTTTGTTTTTAAGAACAAACAGAAAACAGAACAATTTCAGAAAAATTTGCTTGCATGCACTGAATGTAAAATGAGCCTCCTAATTTAAATGATATATTTTTTGAGTATATACATTTAAATGTGTTTGAATCACTTTATAACTCCTTAGAATTGTCATACAATTTTAAAAGTATTTCCAGTCTATTATTTTATTTATAATCTCAACACCATCAGAGTCAAGAAGGGAGATTACATTCCATATTTTTAAAAAGCACCAAGATATGAACTTACTTGGATTCTCATAATTAAACATGTAGACGCTTGCAATACTCTGAACAGGTCTTTGGTCTTCTGTTATATGATCAGATGGTGCAGGTCTTTTTTTTTTTTACTATAATGTATGTTGAAATTATGGATGAAATACATTCCCTGGCTTTTCTGGTTTTGCTGAATGTGTGCAAGTTACTTTGCTCAAGTTGGTGAGCAGATTCTTTTTCACTAAATAATGCAGGAGTCACTAGTGTCACAGAAATGAACAAGGAGCTTTTGTTTTACCAGCATAGCTTATGCAGAATGTGGCTGTTTTGTAATTTAAACCAATTTCAAAACAGCAGTTTAGTTTTAATGTATTTCTCATTTCGTGAACTTGCAATCACTCTAGATGAAATTTAATTTTTAATCTTTTTAAATTAAAGAGTGAAGTAAAGACCAGGGCATTTCCAACAGTTTTGTGAAGAGGGGAGATTTAGTTCCACAAAGCCTTGAAACTTTGGGGAAGGGGGACAGGCAAAGGTTAACAAATAGCAAAATCTAATAGTTTCTTCCTTCTGACAAGAGAAGAAAACCTCAGGAAAAAGAAAATTTATCATTTTGTTAATGCAATGAATATATATTTTTTGAATGCCTTCTGTGTGCCAGCCACTGTGATAGAGGCTGATGGGGGGATGGGGTAAAATGTGGAATAAGATTTGTCTCATGAATGTATAGAAATTCTAGTATAGGAAACAGACCGCAACCTGGTCTTTACACACCTGGAGTCCACACGTTGTTACAGACCATAACAGCCCAAACATCAAAGATGCTGAAGGACAAGCAGGGATGAAGTTCAAAACTCTGGGTACAAAGATCTAGGTACATTTATAATTATTGTCTCTTTATGTTGTGGTCATTCAGTGGCATTTAAGTATATGAGTATATTTGAGTCAGTGTGTGGAGTTTTATTCATTAATTCATTCTCATTACTATATTCACTTTTGTTAAATACAGTTACTCTTGTGTAATGTGTTTAGCTACTGTAAGTAAAACACGTGTTTCATTGCCTTTCCAAAGAGAAATCTATAATGTCTTTTATTCTCTCTTATACTTAACCAACAAAATTCATTTGTTTTAAGCCTTGATAATTTTTGATCTTGAACAATTCAAAGACCACTCCAAAACAAGTGGTTTGTAAGCAAAATAAGGGATTAAACTTTTCATGAAATAATCCCACTATCAAATAAGAAACTTCAGTTTTAATTTTTAGAAATTTTACCAACTCAAATAGTGTCTCAAAATCTCTCATACTGATGTTTCTTAGTGATAAAAGTTAACTGTTGATATAGACACAATTACCAGGAAATAGACACCCAAATATCCGTCTTTACTGCTTCATACACCTTACTTCCATTTATTAAATAGTGTATACCAGTCAATTCATTAGGCCAATTTGAGTAAGTATGAAAGAATCTCCAAGGAAGAAAAATAATCACCAAGAAGGGAGCACTGTATTGGGGTTCTTCATTTCTCCTAAACACTTTGTTGAGAGAAAGCAAGCATTGTGCAAGAGAGAATAATTAAATCATTCCCTGCTTCTTTCTGTAGCACATAAAGTACTAAATGAATTTGTGGATGTCACAGGTGTTCCTTTCTTGTGGTTGAGACCACTTGCATACTGAGAATACTGAAAGGCATAGAACAAGATCCTGGAAATGTCAAGCTCTTCTTGATTTGGGGCACACATTAGATTCTCAGTTTTCTAACACCCATAAAGCAGAAGAAAAGACAAAAATCCCATAATGCACAATGACTTTGACATAGATAAGCCAGTTATTCAAGAGCAGCACAATGTATTAAAAAGGAAAATACAGTTCTTCCTATGGGACAAAGAGTATAACTTCACATTAAATGACAGCTTTAGTAGTATCTTAGAGTAAATACAATAAGGACCTATATAAAGCATTTCTTATCAGGTCCTATGATGTGACATCATTCAAAACACAGTTTTGTAAAAGCATTTTGCTGTTTGGGAGGGGGGCAGAATTTGGGAGGGGTGGCATCCCTGACACTCAGATTTCTCGAGGATGCTTATTGATTTGTGGGTCTTAAAGTCTCCCACTATTATTGTGTGGGAGTCTAAGTCTCTTTGTTAGTCATTAAGAACTTGCTTTATGTATCTGGGTGCTCCTGTATTGGGTGCCTATATATTTAGGATCGTTAGCTCTTCTTGTTGCATTGATCCTTTTACCATTATGTAATGTCCTTCTTTGTCTCTTTTGATCTTTGTTGGTTTGACGTCTATTTTATCAGAAATGAGAATTGCAACTCCTGCTTTTTTTTGCTCTCCATTTGCTTGGAAATCTTCCTCCATCCCTTTATTTTGAGCCTTTGTGTATCCTTGCATGTGAGATGGGTTTCCTGAATACAGCACACCAATGGGTCTTGGCTTTTTATCTGATTTGCCAGTCTGTGTCTTTCAATTGGGGCATTTAGCCCATTTACATTTAGGGTTATATTGTTATGTGTGAATTTGATCCTGCCATTTTGATGTTAGCTGGCTGTTTTGCTCGTTAGTTGATGCAGTTTCTTCATTGTGTCAATGCTCTTTACCATTTGGTATGTTTTTGGAGTGGCTGGTACTGTTTGTTTCTTTCTATGTTTAATGCCTCTTTCAGGAGCTCTTGTAAAGCAGGCCTGGTGGTGATGAAATCTCTGAGTACTTGCTTGTTCATAAAGGATTTTATTTTTCCTTCACTTATGAAGCTTAGTTTGGCTGGTTATGAAATTCGGGGTTGAAAGTTCTTTTCTTTAAAGACGTTGAATATTGGCCCCCACTCTCTTCTGGCTTGCAGGGTTTCTGCTTAGAGATCTGCTGTGAGTCTGATGGGCTTCCCTTTGTGGGTAACCCAACCTTTCTCTCTGGCTGCCCTTAGCATTTTCTCCTTCATTTCAACCCTGGTGTATCTGACGATTATATGCCTTGGGGTTGCTCTTCGTGAGGAATATCTTTGTGGTGTTCTCTGTATTTCCTGGACTTGAATATTGGCCTGCTTTGCTGGTTGGGGAAGTTTTCCTGGATAATATCCTGAAGAATATTTTCCAGCTTGGATTCGTTCTCTCCATCACATTCAGGTACGCCTATCAAACGTAGATTAGGTCTTTTCACATAGTCCCATATTTCTTGGAGACTTTGTTCATTCCTTGTTACCCTTTTTTCTCTAGTCTTGCCTTCTCATTTTATTTCATTGAGTTGATCTTCGACCTCTGATATCCTTTCTTTTGCATGGTCAATTCAGCTGTTGAAACTTGTGCATACTTCGCGAAGTTCTCATGTTGTGTTTTTGAGCTCCATCAATTCACTTATGTTCCTCTCTAAGTTGTTTATTTTCGTTAGCATTTCGTCAAATCTTTTTTCAAGATTCTTAGTTTCTTTGCATTGGGTTAGAACATGTTCTTTTAGCTCACAGAAGTTTCTTATTACCAGCCTTCTGAAGCCTAATTCTGTCAATTCATCACACTCATTCTCTATCCAGCCTTGTTCCCTGATTACTCAGGTCAATGAATCTTATTTCTCTTAACTGAGTTTATGATAAGAACTAGGTTAGAGTAGCTTTATGTCATACCCTTTAATTAACAAATGTCTTGAGCATACATCCTTGGTGTTGCCAGCCAAGGAAAAACCATAAACTTACATAATCAGGGCTATCTTCCTATGGCTTAAGTCTTACCAGAAAGCTGCATCACCTCTGCTTAGGCATCAACTGAGGAGTTTTTTTTCCCCCACAGAACTACAGTATTCCTCAAGAGATCATTGTGGATGTTTTCAAATAACACATCTTTAAAGAAGTGGTCACAGTCTGAAGTTTTTAATGCTAGAGATTTGCCATAATTTATTATATGTGTAACTTGATGGACATCTAAAATCTAAACTATGATTTTCTGTTTTAGTAAAATATTTATAGATATCTAGTGTTGAACCATGCAATTTATTTTCTAGTCTCCAAGATAAACATAATATATAGATTTTAGCTTCAGTTACTAAATGTGATTTGTTTTAATACTTGGTAGTCAAAGAGCACATAAAGACAGAAGTCTCTACCGTCCCTGAAAAAATTTTCTGAAACTGTATCTATAACTTTTCTTTTAAAATTTTATTATTATTTTATTAGAGAAATCATTTATGTTCCTGGTAGATAGAGGATATGAGTAAAAATTAAAAACACATATTCTTACCAAACAGAGAGAACCAAATAATATTGCTCTCTGTTTTTTTCTAGGCCTTTTAGAAATATATACAATTTATACTTCACAGCCCATTTTTGTTCACAGAGTCAAAAGCTGATGAAAATAAAATAAAATGTGTCAACTAGCTTTTTTGGCTCGTTACAGATATAACATTTTAATAGAGGAAATTCTGTATTTTTAACTTGTCAGCTCCCAGTGAAGACCACTAATTGGAGAAGCCTAATTTTTCGATTTTTCAAGGGGGAAACAGCACACATTTTATATTAAATGTCTAGTAATCTAATGAGCCTATAAATATGAGATAGGAAATGATTCCATTTTTAAAAGTTATATAGACTATAGACTTTTGTGCATTGGTAAATATAAACAAGATAACAATGTTGGGAACCTCCATACAAAGTGGTCCCTGAATAATTTTGAGGTAGAAAATATCTTTTATATATAGATAAACTGCTGTATTTTTTCTAATTTTCTCTGAGTGATGATTGAATGTTATCATTCAGGGGACTTAAAATTCCGGCTAAAATAAGGCATTCAGTATTTAAATAAATCGTTAAAATGTACATAAAAAAATAAATATGGTCAAAATTCTCTTGCTATGTCACCCTTGTTATTTCAAGGTTAACCTGAGCTGAGTATATTGTTTGCCAATAGGACAGAATGTGAGAGAAAATGTAAAATAAGTAGCATTCTGAGACATCTGAGGCTATAAACTGCCTTGCTGCTTTTACTTTGGTGTTTTGGAACACTTATTTTAGGGGAAGCAAACTCCATGTAAGCAGTGCAAGCCTAAGACTCCATGCTGTGAGGAAGCCCAAGGTAGACACAGGAAGAGTAGCAGACACCTGAAGCTTCTGGCTGTTCCTTTATTCAAGCCCAGGTACCAGATTTGAATGAAGAAGCTTTTAGAGGACTTCATCCTCAGCTGCTCTGTGGCTGAAACTCCATGAGGGACCCCAAGCTGAACATACACTCTGTAGAACCATGGGTAAAGAAAAAGTAAGCTACTGAGTTTTGGAGTAGTTTATGATACAATAGTAAGTAGGTAACTGGAACACAAACTAAAAAGAGTCAGCCTGTAGTCAACTTATCAGTCTCATAGCAGGAACATTAAACAGCATTTAAATATATACTTTTGATGAAGTAAAACATTTCTTGAGAGGGATCAGGAGACCCAGTATTGAGTCCAACTGCAAAATATGTACAGTTGGGCAGTCAACCTCTTTCAGTTTTGGTTTCATCGTCTACAAAATGAATGAATGGGACAAAATGATTTCTAAAATATTGTGGAGATCTAAAATGCTTGAGTTAATAACTTGGAATCAGTAACAGGTAATCCCTGGTTGCCTGTACTTTTTAATTCCCTTAGGCTCTTAAGTGCCATCATAGCCAAGCAGGGATAAAATAGGAAAATTATGAGCCCCATTGATGGTAACTTGACTGTTTCATATATTCCCTCTGAGCAATTTTTGGCTATGCCAGGAATATAGCAGTCATGTAGTGGGAAGGATTTGCTGAATCATAATACCTTAGAAGTAGAAAATTAGATTCATGCAGGATGAGCAAGCCTGTGTTTCAAATTAATTTCCAGAAGGAAGCTGTGATTAGAGTCTTTGCTATAAAGGAATCAGGTGATGACTTTCTTTCTTTCTTTCTTTTTTTTTTTTTGAGAAAGCGTCTCACTCTGTCTCCCAGGCTGGAGTGCAGTGGCACAATCTTGGATCACTACAACCTCTGCCTCCTGGGTTCAAGCGATTCTCCTGCCTCGGCCTCCAAAGTAGCTGAGACTTTAGGCTCATGCCACCATGCCTGGCTAATTTTTTATTTTTAGTAGAGTTGGGGTTTTCACTATGTTGGCCAGGCTGGTCTCAAACTCCTGACCTCAGATGATCTGCCTACCTTGGCTTCCCAAAGTTTTGGAGTAGTTTATGATACAATAGTAAGTAGATAACTGGAACACCTAGGTTGTAACTAAATTACAGGCATGAACCACTGCGCCCGGCCGCTATTTACTTGACTTTCTAAAGGAGAAAACACAAAACTCATGATTAACTCAAGTTTTAATTTGCTGGAGGGAATTTGAAATCCCCTTTTGCTTTTAATGTTGCACCAAAATCCACCTACATTTCAACCTGTGAGGACTTTGGATTTGTTATATGAAAAGATCTTTAGTGAAGACTAACTAAATGTATTATAATCACTGCATGTGGCAGGGTCAAAGTCTAGGACCCGTGTTTTCCCTTTAAATGATTTATAAGACCTCCAGGAGAAAACACATGTTTAAAAAATAAAGATATTAATAATGAAATAAAGTAATATAAGAGATGTTGATAATATGTTATATAAATAACCACTTTCAGGGTTTTTAGACTGAGAGTTTCATGTATTCTACTAGGGGCCACATTTAACTCCTTTTGACAGCAGCATATTTGGTGGTAATTAGGAAATCGGGGTTTAGAGGCAGGAAACAAGTAAGATTGGGGAAAGGAAAAGAAAAGAAAGACGATTTGTGAGATGCATTCATAAGAGGGTTTTACCTTCTCAGAAGTGGTGGGAGCATGAACACACACACACACACACACACACACACACACACACAATCTGAACCTTCTTTCTCTTCCTACTTAAAATGTTTAATTGGTTATAGCTTCTTGCAGTGTCCTGTCCCTAGCATTACTATTTCTCTGGCAAAGATGGAGTAAGGTGAGGGAGGTTTTTCACCTTGACCCAAGTGATTTGAAATGCATTCAGTCTTCATATCATCATAGAACAACAAACAAGACCATACTAAGGGTTTATATAATGGGGCAGGGTTTTCAGCTTTCTCAGCTTGAATCTAATTTAGATTGAGCTCTCTTGAACTTGTCTGGAGAGCTTGGAAAGCAGACCTACAGGAAGCCTCATTTGCCTCAAGATCAAGGTCCTCAGTGATAACTACATTAGGGTATTCCTGGAATGCCTTTTTATTTTGGGATGAGTCACAATTTAAGCAAAATGCATGTGCTGCATACCTGTGTGGGGCTGCTGAATGGTATGTGTAGCTTGAATATCTCATATTTAAGCACTGCCTAATGTGTGTCTGAGCTCCAGCCATACATTCATTTACTTATGCACTTTGCCTATACATATTTACTTTTACTCTTTTCCTATACTTTTACTCTTTTCCTATACTTTTACCTACAACATTCCAATTTTCCTACCTCATTCACTTCCATTTAATGTCTCCACTGATCTGCTTCAAGAAAGAGGTCAAGAACCATCTCCTTAAGCAAACTGCAATAGCCTTGACAAGGCACTTCGCAGCACACTGCAAACCTCTCATGTCCTTTGCAATGCTGTTTTACACTAATTTCTATACCCCTACTTAACTTCTTGAGGGCAAGGACCAAGGACCATGTTTTGTTTTTTAATTTTTATTTTAGATTTAGGGGTACATGTGTAGGTTTGTTATATGTGTTTGTTTATATAAATTGTGTGACACAGGAGTTTCGTGTACAGGTTATTTTGCCACCCAGGTAATAAGCATAATACCTGATAGGTAGTATTTTCCCACCCTCAAGAAGGCCCTGGTGTCTGTCATTCCCTTCTTTGTGTCCATATGTACTCAATGTTTAGCTCTCACATATATGTGAGAAGACGTAATATTTGGTTTTCTGTTTCTGTGTTAGTTTGCTTAAGATTATGGCCTCCAGCAACACCACACATCTACAACCATCTGATCTTTGACAAACCTGACAAAAACAAGCAATGGAGAAAGGAGTCCCTGTTTAATAAATGGTGTTGGGAAAATATTCTAGCCATGTGCAGAAAGCAGAAACTGGACCCCTTCCTGACACCTTACTCTAAAATTAACTCCAGGTGGATTAAAGACTTAAACATAAGACCTAACACCATAAAAACCCTAGAAGAAAACCTAGGCAAAACCATTCAGGACATAGGCGTAGACAAGGACTTCATGACCAAAACACCAAAAGCATTGGCAAACAAAGCCAAAATAGACAAATAGGACCTGATCAAACCCCACAGCTTCTACAAAACAAAAGAAACAGTCATTAGAGTGAATTGGCAACCAAGAGAATGGGCAAAAATTTTTGCAGCCTACCCATCTGACAAAGGACTGATAACCAGAATCGATAAAGAACTAAAACAGATTTACAAGAAAAAAACAAACAAGCCCATTCAAAAGTGGGTGAAGGATATGAAAAGACACTTTACAAAAGAAGACATACATGAGGCCAACAAACATATGAAAAAATGCTCATCATCACTGGTCATCAGAGAAATGCAAATCAAAACTACATTGAGATACCATCTGACGCCAGTTAGAATGGCGATCATTAAAAAATCTGGAGACAACAGATGCTGGAAAGGATGTGGAGAAATAGGAACACTTTTACACTGTTGGTGGGAGTGTAAATTAGTTCAACCATTGTGGAAGGCAGTGTGGCGATTCCTCAAGGACCTAGAAATAGAAATTCCATTTGACCCAGCAATCCCATTACTGGGTATATACCCAAAGGTTTATAAATGGTTCTACTATAAGGACACATGCACATGAATGTTCATTGCAGCACAGTTTACAATAGCAAAGACCTGGAACCAACCCAAATGCCCATCAGTGATAGACTGGACAGGGAAAATGTGGCACATATACACCATGGAATATTATGCAGCCATCAAAAATAATGAGTTCGTGTCCTTTGTAGGGACATGCATGAACCTGGAAACCATCATTCTCAGCAAACTGACACAAGAACAGAAAATCAAACACTGCATGTTCTCACTCATAAGTGGGTGTTGGACAATGAGAACACGTAGACACAGGGAGGGGAGCATCACACACTGGGTTCTGTCGGGGGGAAATAGGGGAGGGACAGCAGAGGGTGGAGAGTTGGGAGAGATAGCATTGGGAGAAATGCCAGATGTAGGTGATGGGAGGAAGGCAGCAAATCACATTGCCATGTGTGTACCTATGCAACAATCTTGCATGTTCTTCACATGTACCCCCAAATCTAAAATGCAATAAAAATTAAATTAAAAAAATGATTATGGCCTCCAGCTCCATTCATGTTGCTGCAAAAGGTGACCTTTTTCTTTTTATGGTTGTGTAGTATTCCATGGTGTATATCTTCCACTCAACCATTGATGGTCATTTAGGTTGATTCCATGTCTTTGCCACTGTGCCTAGTGCTGCCATGAACATATGCATGTATGTATGTGTCTTTATGGCAGAAAGATTTATGGTCCTTTGGATAGATATCCAGTAATGAGATTGCTAGGTCAAATGGTAATTCTGCTTTGAGTTCTTTAAGAAATCACCCAATTGTTTTTCACAACAGCTGAACTAATTTATATTGCTACCAGCAGTGTATAAGCATTTCCCTTTCTCCAAAACTTTGCCAGCATGTTATTTTTCAGCTTTTTAGTAACAGCCATTCTGACTGGTATGAGATGGTATCTCATTGGTTTCGATTTGCATTTCTCTAATGAGTAGTGATGCTGAGCATTTTTTTCATATGCTTGTTGGCCATGTGTGTGTCTTCTTTTGAGAAGTGTCTATTCATGTCCTTTGCCCACTTTTAAATCAGATTGTTTTTTCTTGTTGATTTGTTTAAGTTCCTTAAAGAGTCTGGATATTAGTCCTTTGAAGGACCATGTTTTTATACCCGTGTTCTCAGTGTCTAATTCAGTTTTTTAAAATCAATTAATGAGTGCTAGAACTAGAGAAAAGTGGAAGGTATTTTCAATTGGGCAATGTTTGAGATAATTCAATATATCTTTGTTAGTTTCCTATTGCTGCTGTAACAAATTACCACACACTTAGTGGCTTAAAACAACACAGATATTACTTTTCCGTTGTGGAGACTATAAATTCTAAAATCAAGCACCAGTAAGGCTGCATTAAAAAAAAATAGAATCTCAAGAAAAGAATCCATTGACTTGCCTTTTCTAGCTCCTGGGGGCTGCCTGCATTCTTTGGCTCATGGCCTCTTTTTCCTTCTTCAAAGCCAGCAGTGTAGCCTCTTCAAATCTCTCAGATTCTGACTTTCTTCTTCCATTGATAAGAACTCTTATGATTACGTTGAGGCCACCTAGATAATCCAAGATAAACTTCCCCTCTCAAGATTTTTAATAATATCAGCAAACTCCCTTTTGCTATGTAGATAACATATCCACAACTCGTGAGTATTAGTACCTGGACATCTTTGTGGGGCAATTATTCTGTCTGCAATATCTATTTAGGATGTCTATTAGCAACCGTGGTTAAGCGACTGGTATTCTGGCTAAGACTGGAAGGAGAAGCTCAGAATCTGACAAGATAAAGCTGCATTTTAGACATCTATCTTTAAAAGTTTGTCTTCTTGGATTTAACTAGGAAATAAATATAGGGCTTCATAGATAATATTGGAAAATTTCATGACATAATGTTCTCTGCTCTCATATTGAAGAAGCTTTCTTCTAATAACTAGATATGACTCTCTAGACAAATGATAATAATAACAGTAACAACACCAACATGTGTTATCTCCCTCCTTGAAAGTAATAATCATTGCTGCAACAAATAACAACAGTTGCACTTTTATATCGAATGGGAAGATTTCTAAAACCATTAATACCCGGGACTCTTTCTCATCAAAGGTACTTATTTAATTGGTCTGGGGTGGGTTCCCAATATTGCTCTTTGAAAAGCTACCCAGGTGATTTTAATATTTTAGAGGTTTCCTTTGGATCATCAGAAATGATCCATTATAAGTTATTAAGCTAGTAGTTTCTCTGGTGTCAAGTTGGAAAGACTAAGAACTGTGCAAACTCTGCAAGTTCAGCATGATTAAACCATATTAAATCCTTCCCGGCAATTTTCTCATGTTTCAAAGAGAAACTGTAGTTAGAAATTTGAGATGATATGCGTTTACCTGTAAGTTAACTTCATGAATCTCACTTTACTTTTGATATAGACGCAGAGATATATTTCAGGAGAAATGATTTAATGTTTTCAAGGTGTGGTAGAGCTTGAGAGCATATAAAGCAAGAAGAAATTGAGCACTAAGGAATTGATCTTGCTTTTCTCTGAAAGTGGATAAAAAGAAAAAAAAAACAATTAATTGCTTCATAATAGTTTGATTCAAAAAGCAATGTAATACAATCCACAAGGACTGGTGGATTTGGGGATGCATCTGAGCAAACCATGATGATTATAAATAAGGAGAAGGGTTCAAACTTTTTCCCCATAGAGGAAATGACAAGGCTTCCCAGTGTACCACTGCTTTGGCAATATGGATGTAATTATGTTGTTCTTTAAAAATATACTGCAAGATGCGTTACCTATCAGAATGGTGGCCACTTACTTCTTAAATCACAATGAACAGCAATTATATTATCCAGAAAAATAGTATTTCCTAAGCTAGTAAGTTACAAGATACATTTTATCTGCACCTCACTCATCCAAATCACTATATTCTAAATATAATGCCTACGGATTTCATTATGTATCAGAATGACTATTTTATTTTGGTGATGATGCTCTAAGTATTAACCCCTTGTTGAAGATAACAGAGGAAATTCAAGAAATGTTCTAGCTCTTCATGCTGACATATCTGCTGAATGTGACTGCTTTATGAGCTTGGATTTCTTTTTTGTCAAAGTGTTGTCAGTTCAGGTAGTAATTCTTGGCAAAAAAAAAAAAAAATGGTAGTGAGCTCCCTAGAAACTCATAGTACCGTGACATTGTCATCTTTTGTAGGTCATAATTTTTGAATACACTTCAACATATTCCCCTGATGTCTTCCTGTAAGTGCCTACTGTGCAGCTCATTGCTCCACAACAGAAGAAAAGTCAGGGCAGTAATTTGAACCTTAACAAATATAACGCTCTTGATTCACTAGGAACAGAATGTGTTCTGTGTGCTAGAGGATTCATCTTTTTGAAATTTAGAAATTTCGTTTAGACGTTTATTAGGCCCTTGTCTATTTGAATAAGTTATTTAGTTTAAGGACTGCACAAGGCATTGTGGCCAACAAATTTTGACTTTTAACATAAAGAGTACTACTGTGTGTTTTCCCATAAATAAACAGATAACAGATATGCTGTTTTCTCTATTTAGCTCTGCATTGACCTTCAAGAGATATTTTTTTTTCTCTTAAGAATCTCATATATTTTAAAAGATGCCCTTACACTTCCTCTCTATCTAAAAACATTGGTGAGGTATTTTTTTCCCTATTGTTCCCCATACTTACTATAGAAGTGGACCTTAATTATTACCATATATGTAGTTATGTGGAAAATAGAAAGTGTCAGACATGAATGGTCCACCCAACAGATAAGCTCTTCTACGCATATTCTCTCTATATTTCTAGTTCAACTTCAGCCTATATTAAAGTGGAAGAAATATTTTTTCCACTATACAGAGTCAATAAGGAAATATAGAGGAAAATGAATTCATCTTAAAGCTGCTTTTGTTCTTGTGCTTAATTGTAAGCTGTAGCAAAGCTGACAACACACATAAAGGGAAAGGGACACCTTCCATTTCTCTAATGCATCACTAATGTTTGCCACTGTGGTCTCAGTGGCTTTGTTGGGAAGAAAGACAAAATGCTCTGATGGTGTCTGCTGGGCTTGAGAGTAAAGCTGGACAAAAAGATAATGCCCTGTGTTCCAAATACAGAATGCGTCTTTTTTTTTTTTTTTTTTTAATGCTTTTGAAGGGTATTTGTGCTTCTTTTTGAATACATTGTGTTTGTTATGTGTACCTTTTCAGTGTACAGGCTTAAAGCTTTTCTACAAATAGCAAGTAAAACTAAAGGTAAGAGACTATCTCTTTTAACAAAGTCAGGCACAACAGGAAAATGGCTTTCCTAGGTTGAAGGGAAAATAAAATGGGGGGAGGAGGGGTATTTCTGGAGCACTCCACCCACAACACCATGGTTGGATTTACATGGCCTTCAATCTGCAAGATTTCTTATGGTTTTAAATTTTCTGCCTCAATTTGTTTTCTCTGGGATGCTAGTCACATATTCTGGTGCGGGGAAAATTAATTAATGAAGGTATTCTTAAACTTGGTTGCATTACTGCTGTGCATACTGAGACAAATCTAATGGTGATCATAAACATCATCAAGTTCTGATGCTTGTGTGTTTGCACAGCCATAATATTTTTGAATTGCAACAGGTCTTGGAGATAATCCAGTTACAGTCCATCATTTCCCCCTGAAAAAGAAAAAATATTGAGGCCCTCTAGTGAGAATGTGTTAGTCATGCTTGTAACTTCTGAGTGAAAACATAAACCAATGTTTTTGCTGGCCTTAAGTGGCTCCCAGGGGCAATTTTGGCAGAACTTACCCTCTTTCTAGGCAGAAATTCATATGTGCACTAAAAGGTCCATGGTTTAAAGTGCAATGACTAGAATATGCATTTGTTGATTTAATTAATAAAACAAAATGTGATCCTCTGATGGATTGTTTGAAATGGCTACCCTTGCAGGGATTTTCTTGTGAGTTAAGACAGTATACTTCCAAGTACTCCTCTGGAAGAAGTAAAACATAAAAGTAACAGATAATATGGGGGAGCATTATTCAGGGCCTGCTGCTGTCTGAATGCATGTGGTTTAGGGTGATGCTTCCCTAAAACTGTCTAAAAAGTAGTATTAATTCACAGCAGAGGTTTTTTTTTTTTTTTTTTTTTTTTTTTTTTTTTTTTTATCAGTTCAAAGCTAAATGAAAATTTAAATAAATAGAAAAAATAAAATGATTTCAAAATATTTTAAATTTTTTTCAGTTTAAAAGATAGCCCTTTATTCTGAGATGAATTCCTTTCCTTTTTTCTGAAAACTAAATGTCTACAGTCTTATGAGATAATTGTGCTACTACATGATAAGGTTTTTTCCTTCTGTCATCTTTACTTGAAAAAAATTGCCAACACCATATTTCATTGGTCCATAAAGTGAAATGTTTGGTACTTCTTGACTTCACACCTTGGGTGGCTTTTACCATGTCAAGGATCGGGGTCATTTGGGATGGGTAGGAGGCCTTGTAGCCTGGCTGCTGGGTTAATAATGAGGCACTTGCACAGATAAAGGTAGTAAACCATTATAAGCTGCCACCCTACCCACAAAACAGTGACCCTTGACTCTCCATAGAACACACAAAGCTCAGACTCTTTTTCTTCTGCCATATGTTCCACCATATCCTTTATCTTCCATACTTTTTGTTCTTTTCTGGGTAGTGTAAGTAAATGTCCCAGAGGCTGATCAACGGATGACTTTAAGCTGCCTACTTGATCAAGACATCCTATGTCAAATAATAAAAATGAATTGAAACTTTTGTCAGTGATGGAAGGAAAAATTAAAACTGCATTGGTTTGGTGAGGCAGGTGAGCACTATGAATGCCCCAGACTCTACCAATTTGGGAGTACATTTTAGCAGTCCACTGATTGTGTGGCTTTTAGGTGCCTGATGGGAGACATTTGGCATCTTCTCCAAGGTCCTTCTCCCCTGTGCTATCTCTTGCACACTTTAGAGGAAACTACCAGAAGGTACCCACATCAGTCCAAGCTGCAGATTGTGCATTCCCTGGCTCCACATTGCTGACCTCAGCTCCACCACAGCCTTCTGTCCTGTTGCTGCACATTTCCAAATTGTCACTTCCCATTCCCTCCCTAAAACACTCCCACATCCCTTACTGCAGTTCTGGGACTCTGGACCTTCCTCAGACTGCTGCTTTTCAAAAGTGACCTCAGGGTTACTGCTCTTCCATATACTATCTTGGCTTAAGTGTGGATATAGATTCTTTCCTGCGTTTCCCACGTTACAACTGAAGCTAAACCTCTCATCTCAGCCCCATGCCTCCTACATGGAACATCTCTCTATATATATTTACTGGGCTGTTTTCTTGTAACAGAGGCCTGTACACCTCAATCCTCAAGAACATGTTTAAACACATACACACTTTGACGTTCAGGCTAAAAACTTGAGATCCTTCTTCATCTTTAAGACCCACCCTCCCCAAATTCCTGATTTGAAATCCTAAGATCTGTATCTTTTTAGGATAGCTGAGAATTTAAATGCCCAAGTCTTTCAAGGGAAGTGTTACTTTAATATAAGTGGGTGTAGCTTTGCCCACCAGCCAAACCAAAGTTGTCACATGAGCATACCACAGTCTCAAGAAGAGCATTCTGGGTTGCTCCGTGATACCACATACATGGCATAAAGAACGTGGTCTAGTTAGAGCCTGACTTCCTGAGAGTGGCTTTAAATTAGATCTTTTAGGTGCTTCCAAAATTTTAAGTTTCCTAGGAAACTTTTGAGGTTCTAAATTTACCTGGATATCTAGAATGAGTTTGTGGTTTGGTGGCAAGGCTATGGAAGAGGAGGTCTGCTGGTTTGGAAATGGATTAAGGGGAAGAAGTTTGTGCCGTACTTCACTCCTATAGTGGGATTTAAGGAGAATAGAAGTGGTGTTCACTGCTTGTCCCACAATACATGAAACTCATTGAATATGCCCAAACTAAGCCTGTTGGTAAAAGCCCTCAGAAGGGGAATGAGAAGCACTAAAAAAGAAAGGATTGCTTCAGAGGAATGAATCTTTTCATGGTAGCAAACGATCAGTGTTTGAAGTTAGGTTTTCCGGGAAATAAGCTCTAAGATGAAAATCTGTATGTAGGATATTCATTGGCGAATGACTTTGTGGGGACAGCATCTGTAATTGGGCGGAAGACTGTGATATACTTACAATAATTATTAGTCACTTTCATGGGAGTGCTGGAACCTAGATGACTCTTGAGAGGTGGCCTGAATTAAGGCAAGAAGCGCAGGCTTTTGTGTACCATCTCAACTAGTCATTGCATGGGAACTGCCAGCAAGGAAGCATAACTTGGACAAAATAATTCCCTTTGGCCAAGAGCAATGCCTGATAAGGGATTCAGCTGTCAGCCATCAGCAAACACTCTCTGCCTCTAAGGAAATAGGTGACTCCATTTTGACAGGGTATCAGGACAGTGAATTCAGGAGCCATAGTGCTCAGGAAGCCCTGGGTGTAAACTAAAGGAAACCATGAAATGTGTAAATGCTCTGACTCTGCTGTTAAAAAGAGGTCACAAAAGTATAATTAAATGAAATAGGTTTTTATTGTGCATATATTATTGGAGAATATTTGTATCTTCTTTGATTGCAAATGTTGCCTGTTGTACCCATAATAAATTTCGCCTGAGAGCCTGCAAGGATGAAGTGAGAAAACATATATAAAAATTTTTGTAAATGCCACAAGAAAGAAGAGAATGAGGGTGCACAGACCATAGGAACCAGGGCCAGGAGGTATAGGAAGAAGCTGGTCTAGAAGCAAAGGTGTCAGGGGAAGAGAAAATAAATAGAGATTAGATGAGCTTAAGGAAAAGGTAAACTTTTTGTGCTGTTTTGAATGGAAAACACTGCTCCTCTATAAGTCCCATTATCACTGTATATAAGAATTTAAAATCATGTTAATGGTTTTCTTTTTGGTTTTAGATGAGGCTGAAAGGTCATTTTTTTTCCTCCTGCCATTATGATTTGTCTCCCCAGGGCCATGTAAATGGCCCAGCATTCCTTGTACTAAACTAAGGGTAAGCCTTTCATCCTCTATCAAAATGCTGTCTATTTAGGCTCTTTCTAATACCCACTTGTTCCACCCCACAGGATACTTTGATTTATGCTTGCAAAAATCATTTTCTGTGTATCAAAAAATTTAAATAAAGAGCAGTTCTAGTCACCTTGCCAACCAATTGATAATTTGATTACCTTCACTCAAGTGACAGACCCCAGCTGCATGTTGCAGTGATAATCTTTGCAAATACTATTTTGAGGCCCAGTTTGACATAGACATTGACAAGCTGGAACTCAAAAGGCCATGTTAAAATTAACGTGCTGTCACATAGGAAATTCAATTTGCTTGTATCTAAGCAAACACAAGGATATCTTCTGAGATTTTATGCTTTTTTAAACATCTGCAGACTAGAAGTTCAATTAGTCTGTTGCACAAAGTTATTCACTCATTTTTTCAAATTATAATTCTTGGGTACTTAGGTAACGGCTTGTGTAAGAAATAAATAAGATTTTAGTGTTCTCAAAGACTCCATAGTGACTACAAGTTCAGGCTTTAGATTTAGATAATCTGAATTTCTAATTCCAACTTTACTACTCAGTACTAGTTGTGAAATTACATGAAACTTGCTTAACTTTTTAAAATTTCAGTTGTCTCTAATGGAAACAGAAATATGGCTAGTGCTCGACTTACGACCATGATTGGGACCGGCGGACCGGTCATAACAGATTTGGTCGTAAGTTGAGTAGGCTATATGTACAGTTGAAATGTTGCACGCGGAGATGGTACTGCTGCCGGAAGCTGGTCCACACTGTCGTACGCCCAGCTGGGCAACGTTTGCGCTGCCAGACGTGGAGCAGTCGTGGCTAGCGATTGTGGTCATAAAGTCGAATGGTCGTTAAGTTGCATAGGTCATAAGTCGATCAATACCTGTAATATTACTGATCAACGTATAGAGTTATTGAAAAGACTGCAAAACTATGTATTTGATAGTGCCTGCACATAGTTACCCCTCAATAAGTGGTACTTCTCTCTATATGTGTGTCTATATGAAAATTTTGTACATAATATACATATTGATATGTATGTATATGATCTATATATATACTATTTAATGTGTATGTACATGAGTATGTAAACATACATGTATATATGTGTAATGTTTACATACGATATGATATATTAAATGATAATACAATAAAATTAAATGGTAAGAATCATTTATAGATTCAAAATGTGACAGATAATGAGGTACATGCATACCAATATTTAGACAAAGCTTCATGGACTAATTGGGGTTCTTACTAAGGCTTGCAGGCTGGTAATCAGGGAAACAAAATGAAGCCACTCTTCAGAGGCAGATGGGATTTGTAGAATAACCCTGGGAGCTAAAGCTGGAGGCCTATGCAAAATAAAGTCAATAATTGGCATTATTCTTATTTTAAAAGTTGGTACAACATGATTGCTAACCACCTTTTCAAAACTAAACTTTTCTCATTATATTAAGAGTTGTGGAAGACAAATTACTTTTATGCCATGGAAATTTTTTTCCACCCTAAACATTGAAGTCCACAGATACTAGAATGAATCCAAAAGCTATGCTTTTAGTTTGTTTTTTAAAAGAATAAATCATCGAAGATTTGTGAAAGTTGGTAATATACAAATGCATGTTTTGCATTTGATTGATGATATCAAATGCCCTTTGGTAGGGTTTTCTGATTTTTGCCCTCAGCTTCTGAAATAGTAAAAAGGATTTTGAAATGAGCCTTTATTTTTAGAATGTTTTTGGCCAAAGTGGGAGGATATATTAAAAGTATTTCTTCAGAGAAGTATTGGACTCTTGCTTGGATGTGGCTAATTCAAGCTCGTTTCTAGAGAGACATGATGTTATTAAACTTGATTTTGACTTCATAATGTGGTAAGATCTTCTAGGATGTTTTCTTAACAGTTATATTTCAGTGGGTTGTGAGGTTCCACCTCTTCCATAATATTTTTTAAAATATTAGGAAATCTATGCTCACTCACCTTTAGGTACCAAGTATCTACTTTAAATATTTATGGTCACTTTTAAAGTATATTTTCTTGCATAGGACTATCTACTGATAGGAGTTGGAGGACAGGAACCAAACACAGGGTCATTTTACAGAAATTGATGTCTCAATTAATTGTTCTGTTTCAAGATGAACAACATTTTTCTTCTCATTCACTTTTTATGGAGTTGATGATAGCTTCTCATTCATCCACTGGTAATTCTGAAATCTGAATCTCCAGATATGACATATTACTTCTCTCCTTAGCTATATTTCTCACTGTCTTCTAGGCTTTTCTATCCATTATTCCACAATCATGTCAAAGCTAATTTGTCAATGACTGAATCTGTATTTCCATCTTTCCAAAACAACTGTAACAAAAACAAAACAAAGAAGCAATCCTAACTCTCCATTTTGTTCCCTTTGCTAACAGAAATATCTCTGTCAAAGGCTGCAAAATTTAAATTCCTCTTTGCTATTTCTCTTTCGTGTATACTCCTTTGAAGTACCTTTCAGACTGAGCCTATCCTTTTAACAGTGTTAAGCCTCCCCTATTTTTAGTCCATTAGACGGTGAGGTGACTCATTTAAAAGCACACTGTTAACCTGCTTTGCTTAGGCATTATTGGACCTGTTACATAATCCATAGGACATATCCCATTTTTCAAGGTCATCTATTTCTTGTTCCCACCTACTTATCAACTCAACTTACTCCCAGCCCCAAGGTAGCATGTTCACACATATGAATGCCCACCTACCCAAGTCAAACCATCATGCTCTTTCTCCTGTGCATGCTATATTCAGCTTCCTTTCCCTTCACTGATGTACACTGTCGACAGTATGAAAATATCCCCCTTCGACCTTTTGCTGTATAAACATCATGACTCAGTTTGGGGCCTGTTCAGATACTGAAGCAGTTTGTCTCCTTTGATGCAGCATCCTCCACGATTCAAATTCATCTTTTTTCTTCCTCTTTGAAAGTGTTTTGCAAGTAGGCAGAATCTCACAAACTATTACTTAGTTGTATTACTTAAACTGTTATTATTACTGATGGCTTCATGTGCATGTTTGAATTATAGAGCCTATTGTCTAATATGGCACTATGCACATAGTAAGTACTTATTTTTTGGAGTATTGATTGATTATATCTCTTTTTAAGGGTTAAATATCACATTCAGGTTCTTGGTAACCATGATCTTACTCTAAAATAATTTGTATAAGAAAGTTTTTTTTTTTTTTTTTTTTTTTTTTTTTTTTTTTTTTTTTTTTTTTTTTAATGACTGTAAAACTAAATCAATCCTTTGAGAAACAGAAGTTGCTTTCAGGTTGGGTCTAAAAATCGTCACTGTCTTCAGAAAGTTATACATAAGAAATTCTGAAGCGAATACCTTAAAGACTATATAATAAAAATCGATATTTATGCCTCCATTCTTATCCACATATATCAGTGTCAAAGAGACAAGACTGTAAATAGAAAAGGCCCTGAAGGCAGCAGCTGCAGATGCTGAACAACGAATGCACAATGAAAAACAGCAAGAAAGAGACGGTAGGACCATATGCTGATTATTTGAAGAATAGTTTTTGTTACAGTAGAGTAATTCATGTCACAAGTACTTATTTAACATTTCTATGAAGGGAACTTGCTGTCTAGGAACTATGGGGTACAGAAAATAAAACAAGATACAATAATAGAGTCATATATCTATAAGTAATAAATATATTAGTATAATAACTATTTCTTAGGGACCCACCATTTGACATGCACTGTGCTAAGTGATTCACGTATATTAATATAATCTTATTTAATAGTCACAGCCATCCTAAAAAGTAGACGTTTTTCTCCTGTTTAAGAAACTTAAATTTAATGATCTTACCCAGACCATGTAATAACAGGTGGAAATCTGATTCAAGTCCACTTGTGGCTGACTTCAAACCCCATCACACTCTGCCCTCTGACCTAGCTCTGAAGGAGTTACTAAGCCTTTCTAAAAAATAAAGCCTTCTTTGGGAAGGAGGCCCTTGGCATGTGTTTAGAAGGGTGAGTTGTATGTTGGCAGATGGAGGCAGGAAGAGAGGAAGTGCTGAGCAGTTCTAGGCTGGGTCATCAGCGTGGGAGATAAAGCACAAAAGTAGAACTTAATAGAGTATATCAGTGTAACAACCGTAGATTGTTGAGTATTGTTCAGGTTAGGGGGTAGATGACAGGAGAAACCAAACTTAACTTGGTAGAAGCCAGACCACAGAACAACACTGGTCAGAGTTTATATTTTATCCTACAGAGAATGGTGACCCACTGAGAGTGCTAAGCAGGAAAACATAATCAGATGACCGTGTTAGGAAGGCTGTTGCATTTGCAGTATGGAAGATGGATAGGAGGAGACCAATAATAAGGATATGGAAATAGTTAGAATGAGAGATGCTGGAATTCTGAACAAAAGTTGTACAAGGGCATATGAAGAGGAGTCAACAGACCTGAAAAATATTTTTGGAGGTTGATTAATAGGGCTTAGTAATCAATTTGCTGTGGTGAGAGAAAAAATAGAGATGAAAATGGCGTAAGCTGGTACCGTCCTTAGATCCAGGCAAAAGTGTTCCTTGCCCTAACCTCAAGTTTTACATAGTCCTGCTCTGGCCCATTTCCACAGGGTGTGAAATCTGCAGAACAAAAGACCTAGCTAAGCTGACTTCACACTTTCTCTTCCAAACCATGCTCTGAGTACCTGGGACAGAGAATACCCTGTCCAAACTACTGTTACACTACTGCCAGGGCTAAGTGGGCCTCTTGCCAGCCTCTTTCTCATGAGGATAAATCAGACCACTACCTATATATTCTTTGGTCTGAAAGATAGACAAAGGCCAGATGTTTAGGAGTAGGTGAACAGAAACTAAACACGTCGGATAAGGCCCCACAAGTATTAGGAATAAGCCTTCTCTCAGGTTACTTATGGAGTGGGGGCGGTAAACAAACAACATTGTGAATAGAGGAGAAGAAGCAGGTTTGAGGGAAAAGCAAATAACTTGGCTGGAGATATTTGTGAGATATCTAATGATGCCTTCTAGACAGTTGGAAACAGGATATAAACTTCAGGTGAGAGATATAAGACATTGATATGGTTTGGCTGTGTCCCTACCTCTATCTCACCTTGAATTGTAGGTCCCATAATCCCTAAGTGTTGTGGGAGGTAATTGAATCAGGGGGTTGTTTCTCCCATGCTATTCTCATAACAGTGAGTGAATTCTCATGAGATCTGATGTTTTATAAGCATCTGGCATTTCCCCTGCTGGCATTCATTCTCTCTTCTGCCGCCAGTGAAGAGGTGACTTCCACCATGAATGTAAGTTTCCTGAGGCCTCCCTAGCCAACCAGAACTGTGAGTCAATTAAACCTCTCTCTTTATAAATTACCCAGTCTCAGGTACTTCTTCACAGCAGCATGAGAATAGACTGATACAGACATAGAACAAGAAATCATCAACACACAACGGGAAGTTAAAGGTGTGAATGGAAAACTAAAGTAGATTGCCCACTTTCTGTCTCAAGGAGAGAAGATGATCAGTTATGAAATAGAATCTTGGAGAGCAACTGTATTTTCTGGGTGATCAAAAGATGAAGAAAATCAGGGAAGTGTAAAGAAATTGGAATAAAGGATCCTTGGATAACCCTGCCATAGCATTGCTTCCTTCTTAAAAGCATGAAATAGCAAGTTGTGAGCAAATCCATGAGAAAATTTATATACATTATAACAAAAAAGGAAAAAGTATTCGTCATTTTTTTGAATTCTGAAATATGTAAAGATAATTTTTACTCATAAATTTATATAGATTATAACAAAAAGGAAAAAATATTCATTTTTGGAATTCTGAAATATGTAAAGAGAATTTTTACTCATAAAATTCATTTTACATGTGTCTGCTAGAAAATAGAGGAAGCTCAAACTATGGTATTCATAAAATACAAAGAGAAAAAGTTGTAATGATTTAGTTATCCCAAATATAAAAGAGATAAATGGTATTCCTAAAAGAGTGAAAACGACCAAGATTTTGTTGATGGAGAGTGACAGAAAATTAATTTCATTATACCAACTCCTTTATAAAATAAGGCAGGTAGCTGGAGTCTCTGTTTCTGTTTGAACTTTTGATGTTGAGAAACCAATAGCTAAATGGTGAGAAAACTCGTTATGGTAATAGCTGATCATTATTTATTGTTACTTTCAGTAGAAAATAAAGAGACTGTTTAGAGCAATTAATAACATCACAAACTATTTGAGTGATGGTTTTCTCTAAGAGTTCTGAATTGCTTTATAAATATAGCCTACTAATTAACTTAGGACTTACTAAGAAGAATGAAGTGTCTCCTGAATTTTAGCCAAAATATTCCTTGAAGTCAATCCCAATACAATTCTGTTCTTTTTGAATTATTAGTGCCTAACACAGGGTTGACATATAAAAGAGTTGCTCATGAAAAGAAAAAATGAAAATTTCAGATTAAGATGGGATCTAAAAATCCTTATTTGCTTTGGCACCCACCAGGGGAAACTAAATGGTTTTCACAACTTGAATTAACTTTAGAGAGGCTTCTAGGCACTGACCTCTCTTAAAGCATTTTCTTAAAAAAAAAAAAAAAGGAAAATTTTTAAAGTGTCTGCCTCCTTGAGATGTAAATTAAAAAAAAAAAAATCCTCTTGCAAGCTTTACAACTCAAGACTGTCTTTCCCAAGGACCTAAGGTTGTTCTAATTGAAATGTAATTTTCAAGAAAGAGAAACCTCTTTACTTTGTAGAAAGGTAGGAGCCTAACTTCAGTCACCATGTTGTAAGCTGTAAAACTACCCCGTCATGAAGGTAGGTGGAAGTTCACTGTTCATTTGGGTAAAGCCAATTACCCAAATACAGATGCCATAGTCTTTCAACCCCAGCCTGCCAAAGCAAAGCAAAACTCTCTGCTCTTTACTGTAGCTGAGTATCCAGATGTGTCTGGACTGCTTCCCCTATGGCTGGCAATAGTATTAGAATAAAATCAATATCTGTTTGCTTAGGTTGATTTTTCTTTAAGAGTGCATGTGAGATCACTGGCAATCTTAGTGAGAGAGCACTTTCAGTGGAACAGAAAGGATGCAGATAAGTATATTGGACTGAATGTAATTATGAAGTAAGGAACTTAGGAGAGGAAGATAAGCTATCACTACTTCCTCTTTAGCCCTTCCTCTTTTAACCCTTTCTAAAATTTTTAAATCCTAGCACTTTAAAAATCATATCTGGATCTATCCAGCTAAATAAAAAGTTCCTTCATTGTAGAGACTGTTTCTTTGGACCTTTGCACATCTCCAGCTCCCAAATGAAATCTGTTACCCACAACAAGCTCTTAGTAATGTTTGTGCAATTAAATGCTTGTATAAAAATCATTATAATACAGGATAGAATAGCTATTGTCCTATAAGAGGCAAAAAGATACGATGAAAGCATAAACATTGCAATAAGAAGGATATTATTGAAATTTTAAAGTTTTTATTTTATCTTATTAATCCTCTATAATACAATATTATTCAAATTTTTACTTGGAAAAAATACAAGGAATCTGAAAGTTAAATGTCCACAGGGTGGGTTTTCAGATGATGTGAGTTTTTCAGTTAATGTATTAACCTAAATTATGAAGGTTTATTAATTTTTATTACTATTATTGCTGCTAAAGTTAGTATAAAAGAAAAACTAAATTGTTGACACAGAGGAAGGGAAATAAGATGTTTCAAAAAGTTTGTTTTAGAAATAATAGTAACGTCCTTTTTAAATTATTTTTACAACAAAAGCAACATAACATTTGGAAACAAAAGGCGACATTGGTGATACTGCAATCTGCCTTAGATATTTGACACCTCCGTGTAATTTTTGTGGAGTGTATACAGGCAGCTAATCTGCTGTAAACCTTTGTCGCGTTCACAGTTCTCAGATGGTCATCAAGTTTGGGGGCTCTCAGGTGGTCCTGGTTGACTCACTTCCTCCCTGTCAGTTAGATTCACATCAAAAATACATCTTGGGCATTGTGTGATGTTCAAGAAGCTTATTCCAGCAGGGCTTCTACAAGATGGATAACAGGAGAAAGCTGGAGGCCCTGGCCAGATGCAGTCAGGGGAAGGATAACTGCCTGAGTGAGAGGGTTTTCATCACAAGACCATTCTCAGAGTTTGGAGGATTCTTTCTCTTTTGTGTACTTCTATTAAGTCTGGGTTAATTGCCAGGTTTTTTTGTTGTTGTTTGTTTGTTTGTTTTTTTCTAAATTCATAAAGAAATTTTAAACCATCTTGTGAGGGAAAGCTTTGTTTTAAGGTTCATGAAGTTGCATCTGTGCTAAGGTGGCCTTGTCTCTAGAGCAGCCAGGGTTTGTAGGTCTCATTGGCATAGAGACCTGGTAATCTCCTGGCCAGGGCTGGAAATCCGCAGGCCAGCCTGCATCATCTCGCTAAGCAACACATAATGTAGGACGTGCAAGATGTCTGAGTGAGCCTGTGGCTATTATTAATTTTCTAGCCACTTCTTAGCCACTTGAGTCAATCTTAATCTTAAATAGAAACATAGAGATACATCTTTTGTAGTTATACACAACATTTAAATATCATCTATTGGTTTCCCTAAAATGTTTAGTGTTTAAAGAATCGTGTTCTGGTTACCCAGAAACACTGTTTTAAATTTAGAACTTTTAATATTGAGGTACTATTATATTCCTTTTGTTTTAAAGACATTGAATGCTCATTCTAAGTATGCTGTTTCACCCTGGCAACTTCCTGAATGAAGTAAATTTAAAGAAATAGGTCTCATTTAAAAAGTTTAACATCTTCAATTTGTAAGCAAATGATACATGCTAATTTTTAAAAGAAGAAACAGAGAAAACTCTAAGGAAGCAAGCATAGAAAGGATACCTAATGGGGAGGAGATTGAATAGGTGAAGCACGAGGATATTTTTAGTGTAGTAAAGCCATTCTGCCTTATAATTTAATTCTTATACCGATAGCATATATGATACATGGCACTGCATTTGTCAAAACCCATTGAATTTTGTAGCACAAAGAATGAGCCTTAATGCATGCAAATAAAAAGTCACATAAGATGCTAAGAAATCACAGGATGGAATGCCAACTGAGACAAAATAATCTAGCTGCATTACAACTATAGAAAAATTTCACTAAAGAGAATGGGGGCAAAGAGGCTTACCTAAGTAACTTCGTAAATGAGTAGTATCTGAAAGACTAATGGCAAAAAGAAATGTGAATAAGCATTTTACTATAGTTGATAAATTTGTTTCCTTTGGGGGGTATCAGTTAACAATTATGAAACTACTATATATATATGAATATTGGAACTGAGCAGTTAGACAAATGGATGTCAAATGATGGAAGCTAAGTTTTTTGCTCCTGGAATGGGAAGTCATAGCAAAAGTAGAAGGCTAGAATGATCTATAGAGTTGGAGACAGCACATTAAACTCATGTTTGACTTAAAATCAATTCAGATGGCTACATACAGAAATACAGATGAATATATACATGGTTAATATATATACAGTTTGTTGCTCTCTCAGCTGAGAGAAACTAGAAACACTGACATACCAATAACAATAAACACATCTTATATCCAGATATTGATTTCTAATGCAATTTTCTGATAAAAGGGACCAAGACTCCTTGGAAAACTTTATGATTCTAGGACTGGGCAGGAATTATACAAGATGAGCCTAGAGCAACCTGCAGTGCCAGAATGTAATGGAGCACCCCTCTAAAAAAACACCCTCAAGCCCACAATGATGGGAGTAGGTCAAATGGACTCAGGAGCCCACTGAAAGAGCTCCTAGAAACCAAAACTGGAAGAATTTGAGCAATAAAGTAGCATTCAGTTATAATATAAAATATAAAATAAAGTCAGTCCATATTGTTAGAGATAAATGTAAATAAATGGTAATTGTGTTGGAGGGGAAAGGAGAAATCCTTCGTGCAGAAGAATTACAAATATTGGGTTGGTGGAAAAAGAATTGTGGTTTTTGCTGTTCCTTTAATGACAAAAACTACAATGTTGTTTGCACCAACCTAATAATTTATGTAGATATTCTGCTCTCAAGGAAGTGGAGCCTAACTCTTCATTCTTTAGTCTCTGCATGGTGTTTTTCTTTCAGAGAGTACAATTTGGAAAGGAGGAAAAAACAGTAACCTTTACAGTGAAAAAAACTGACAAATGTTATCTCATGAAGTGGTCAAAATTCATATTAACAGTGATGTCCTGTTAAAAGTATGTACTTTTGATGTGATGCGATGAGAATGACATTTTACCACTCTGGCCTTCTAAAAACCAATAATCCAAGTTTTATTATTAGAAAAACACCATACAAATCTTAGCTGAAGAACATTCTACAAAATAGGATGTGCAAGCTATTGTAGACAAGAGGAGTCCAAAGAGACATGCTGACTAAATGTAACGTAGCATCCTGAATGGGATCTGTGAAAAAATGATATTATATCAATACTAAGAAAATATGAATAGAACATGATTTTAGTTAATAGTAGTGTATTGATATTGACTCATCGTTTGTGATAAGTTATTGTAATCACATTATACTAATGCATATTTCCTTGCACTAATGTAAGATGTTCTTAGTGGGGGAATTGGTTGTGAGGTATATTAGATCGCTCTGTAATATATTCACAATTTCTCTGTGAATGTAAAGCTATTCTAAAATAAAACAATTATTTAAAATATCCCCAATCTTGCTACTCAGAATATTTTTTCATTAAATATTTGGTGGACATTTTTATGGGTAGCTGTCTAAATGTTTAGTTATAAAGCCAAGTGGATGGATAGATATATAGCCATAGAATAAGGATTTTAGAAAATTATTGTACTTGATACACTTTTTTTGTGTTTAAACTCTAATATTAATTTTTACCTGAATTTAACCGTAAAGGAAAACTCTGAAGCAAAACTTGAAGTAAAAGCTGAATTTCAAATAAACATATTTTACCATCAAAAGTATTCATTCCTAAAAGAATCTTCTAAATTCAGAAAAAAAGGATTTTGAGAAAGAGCATACATCACTTAACTCTGGGACATCACTTTAGACTGTACATATTGATTCTTTGCTATGGAAGGTAATGAAAGTGAAAGTGGAACCCTTACATTCCCATTTCCCTCTCTCCTCTTGGTCCTTTGATTTTAACTTTTATCTTCTCAAGCTTTATAATACATCTATTATCTTTCATAACCATAGTCCTCAAATTCTGAAAATTTTGTTCTATGCTTAAACTGTGTCAGTTCTCCTCACCTTGTTCTGCAGTTTCTTCATTCTTAAATTCCTTATTTTTCACTCCATTGGCTAAGTTTTATAGGTCAGTAGTCTTTTAAAGAAAGGCTCAAGCATGCATAGTTCCTAATTTTGTTATGCTTGAAAAAATTTTCTTTTGCTTTTATATATGAATGGCAACTTGGCTGGAAGTAAATTCCTTTGGTGTATTATTTTGCCTTTTAACTCACTAGATGTTGCTTCCTATCTTCTGGCATTACATTTGTTGTAGAGAAGTATGAGGTCAACTTCATTTTTCCCCCTATTGAATGTACTTTGCGTTTTCTTCCTGGATGCTTTTTTCCTTATCCTTGAAATTTAAATGTTCAATTTAAATTTAAATGTTTGGCTTAATATAGATTCAGATGGCTACGTACAGAAATATTTATAGAGATGAGTATGTACATGGTTAGTATATATACATAGTTTCTTGCTCTCAGCTGAGAGGAACTAGAAGCACTGACATACCAATAACAATAAACACATCTTGTATCCAGATACTGGTTTCTAATGCAATTCTCTCATAAAAGGAACCAAGACTCCTTGGAGAACTGTATGATTCTAGGACTGGGGCAGGAATTCTACAAGATAAGCCTAGAGCACCCTGCGGTGCCAGAATGTAACGGAGCACCCCTCTAAAAAAGTGTATATGCCTTTCGGGGATATAAGCGACAAATTATTTCTGTGTTCTCATTCACATTTTGTTTAATGTACACACACATTTTTCATCTTCTGTATTATCTTTTTAAAAATCATTATTATGCAGCTGTTTTTGTCTCTTTTGTTTGTATGTCTAAAAAAGAATCTGACTCTATTTCTGATGTGTGACTGCTGACTACTTTCAAGACCCAATATCCATATTCCTTTTCTTCCTCTATATCTAGGGAAGCTGATAAGAAAGCCTGGTGTTCCTTCCTTTGTCACTGGCAGGAAATTCAAATCTCTGACCATCCTAGCTCATGCAACTATAGTTGGAAGGGTGACTGGAATGATGGTTTTTATTATAATAAAAACCCTAGCTAGGCAGCTTCCCATCCCTGCTGTCTCTCAAGCCATTTTAGGACTTGTTTGAGATTTTGATCTGCTCTCTTGACTAAAGGAAGCCTTATTCACACACTCAAGGTGCACATGTGATGTTATCAGTCTTGACACACAAAACAAATTTTAGATGGAGAGTTCACGTCACCTCAGCAAGATGGCTGAAACAGTACGAGTTCTTTGGAAGTATTTTACCATTTCTCTGATTGGGGTTCCACTGACCTAACTTTTTTAAAAAAATCCTGGAGTATGTTAGTGTTTATTGCATTGTCACCTCTTCAGTATATTTTCTGTTGTCAGAGAGGATCATCTTAGAAAGATTGGAACCATGGGATATACCATGGGCTTTGCATGTTCTGTGCAACTGTTTCCTGGAATATTGTGAACTATTAAGATTTGAAGACTGAGTAAGAGTCTTGAAAAAACAGTCTCAAAATAATGTGATAATGAAACAAGTTTCACCTCACTTAGTTTTCAAAATCCGTAATTGTCAAGAATCACACCTTGTTATTGGATATGCAGTAAAATATTCCACATCTCCTATAAAATATTTGGTTATGGTATCATCTTAAATTATCACTGAACTTATTTTTCTGATGAGCATTCTTTCACAAATATTCTTGTCCCTGTTTTTCTTTATTTTCTTAGTTGGGAAAAATATCTTGTGTTAAAAGGTCTTGAAAATGGTTTGTATATCTCATGTTAATCTCTTAGGGTAAGCATTGTCAATAAGTAAATATTGGAATTTAATTGGAGCTTATAAAAGCCAGTAAACTAGTTAAGAACCCTCAAGTGGATGCTTTTAATTTTTTTCACTGAATGTTCCATTCAGTGAATTCAGAATGCTTTCATCTCCAGCAGAGCAATTTTTTGTCCTACGAATTTACTTTTATAGTTTCTAATAGGAGATTCTGTTCTATAAAGTTTATATTATTATTTTAAATTTGTTTTCTTAGCTCTGCCTGCTTAATTCACATTGAGTTGTCAATAATTTCCATAGCCCACAAATAAATATTTAAATGACTTATCTTTAAATCAACTTCATTACAGTATAACTGACATAATAAAACATACATATTTAAAAAGTAAAATTTGATAAGGTTTGACATATATACATGCTCATGAAACCACCATTACAATCAAGACAATGAAAATATCTGTTATTACCCCCAATTTTTTCCTATTCCTTTTCCGTTCCCTGCTTCTACACTTTCCTGTTCCCTGGCCCCTTTCCCAGGAAATCATTATCTTTTGTCTATCGTTATATATTAGTTTGCATTTCCCTGAGTTTTATATAAATGTAATAATACAATATGTGCTGGTTTCTGTTTGGCTTTTTTCACTCTGCATAATAATTTTGAGATTCATCCATAATGTAACATGTATCAGTAGTTAATTCCTTCAGAAAAACTTTTTTGTTTTAGAATAATTTTAGATTTATAGTGAAGTTGCAAATATAGTAAATTAGACTCCTGTAATACTTTGCTTCCCTGAATGTTAACATTATATATAACTATGGCACATTACTCAAAACTTAGAAATAAAGCTTACAACACTAATGGCTGAATTATAGACTTTATATGAAATTCATCATTTTTTAAAATCACTTGGTTTTGATGTGCTGGAATCCAACCTAGGTAACCTTACTGCTTGTAGTCTTTATGTTTTGTTGGTTGTTTCTCATCTCTGAAAATTCACAGTTTTTTTTCTTGATTTTTTGACCTAATTTACAGTTTTGAAGAACATGTGCTTTAAAAATATTGTCTCTTGGTCTGTAGATTCCCTTTTCATTCTCACTGTTATCTCTTCTGTTTTATTCTTATGTCTATTTATGTGCCAATACCATACTATATTAATTAGCTTTACCATGTTTTAATACCTGGTGAGGCTGGTCATCCCCGACCCTATTATGTAGTTTGAGTTTTCTGGGTATTCTTTACATTTTTATTTTTTATGTTAACATTAGAATGAACTAATATATAGTTTAAAATTCTTACTGATATTTTTAATGGGATTCAATTATACTTTCAATTTACTTTGGGGAAATTGGTATCTTTGTGATCTTGAGTCCTTTTCAATATCATGATTCATTTCTCATTTGTTCAAGTTTTCTGTTTATATTCTTGTGTAGCATTTTAAAGTTTTATTCATAGTGATCTAATACTTACTGTTAGATTTATTCCTAGATGTATCATTTCTTGGTGGTATTACAATGGCATATCTTTCCAATCTATTTTTAAAATGTTTTGTTTGCATATCTAATTAATACTGATTTCTGTGTGTTAATTTTTAACCTACCCACCCCATTGAACTTTCTTATCATTTTTAATTGTTTCATTTTATTCTTTGAGATTTCCAAATATATAATTTTTATTCTTTTCAATTTCTATGTATCTTATACTTTATCTTTTCTAATTGTGCTATTCTTTCCATGAAAATATTAAATAAGAGTAGAGATAATGGCTATGGGTTCTTTTTTTTCTGTTTTTAATAGGTGTGTTTCAGGTGTTTGATAATTTAGCCTGATAGTAGCTTTCAAGAAGAGGTAGACTTATTTTTATTATAATAAAATATTACTCATTTTAGTACCTGCTGGCAGTTGAAGTGCCTGGTTTTGGGGTGGGAGAGAGAAGGGTAATTTGGATCATTGCACAGCTTTTTATCAGAACATACACATGTGAGCTCTGTCATTTTATTTGTTTGGTGTATATCTTTTCCTTCGGTTTTCAGCATTCTTAAGTTGTTGTATCTCATCCAAAGTTATTTAAGTCACAAAACCTCCCTTCACCTCTTCTTTGAGCTTTTTATTCAACAGTCTCCCTTCATCAAGAGACTGGGTTTATATAACAAAAGAATGACATGTGGTCATGAGTTTTGCTTCAGTTTCAGCTTCCCTGCTGCTCTATGCGATCACACTGGAATCTTCAGAGACATTTGCTGCCACACTCATGGCAGTTCATGACCCTGCATCTTAGCATTCTCTTCATTGGGTAGCTAGGGGCTCTTACTTTGTAAAAATTCATAGTCTTTTTAATTTTAAGTCTAAATTGCATATGTTGATTTTCAGGAAGATCCTTCTTCAGGTTCAGGCTTCTCATTAGCATGAGGTTTAAGAATGTGACAAATTACATGTTATATAATGTATTATATTTCTTCTGCATTTTTTTATTCTTTGATACTTTGTGTTTTTTCCCAGTGTGTGAAAGAGAGTTGGATTTGTCTATGTTTACACTATTTGATTCAGGAATCTTCTGGAGTAATTTTGAAATGAGCAAAATGTGCATGTGGCCCTCAAAATAGTTACTTTATGCTACGTGCCTCCTTAGTGCAGTAGAGAGTAGTCAGTCTCATAATCTGATGAAAGAATATGCTGATACTAATGGCAATGATATTTTTGCAAAGGCTTTAAAGATTTCTCTTTTGGAAACAAGCTTAGGATTGGTTTTTATGCTATATAAAATCTAACTAATTGCTTGACAGTCACATTGCCTTTTTTTTTTTTTTTTTTTTTTTTT